>NC_043000.1:142890005-142907505 GCF_006345805.1 Octopus sinensis
CTAACGTTTCTGCCAGCTCACCGCCTAATATATAATTAGAATGATGATCAATTGGATACTAAGCTTACTTGAACAAGTAAGAATAAACCTTCTTCTTTCTTGAATACTACCTCTGATTCTTTCCATACCCAGTTTCTCTTTTAAACCATTTGTACTTTATCATTCCTGCATATCCAAACAGAGTATGCTAGCTTAATTCCTTTCCAATCTTTTCAAGTCCTATGTCTCATCATCATCATCACTATTAACATCTGTTTCCCATGCTGGCATGGATCGGACCATCTCACCAGATCCAATGAGCCACAGGGCTGCATAATGCACCATGTTAACCATGGCATGGTTTCTATGGTTGCATGCCCTTCCTAATACCAGTAACTCCACAATATATACTGGATGCTTTTCTTCATGCCACTGGTTTTAGTAAGGCTGTCAAGTAACTTGCAGCATGAGAAAGAATAAGAGAAGGCTAAAAGGCAGTGAAAAGGAAAAAAAAACCCTTTCAAATAAGCAGGATGAGGATTTGACAGGGTGGAGAGGTGATATTATGCCAGGGGAAAGTAGGGACAAGCAGAGGTAGAGCTGTCTTGTTATCGAGAAGATTTGTGGGTGGGAGAATCTGTGGAAAGGGTGAGATGGTAGGGATAGGGTACCAGAGTAACAATAAGAAGCAAGAGATGATACAGGCACTGGATTAGGAGTGGGATGTGGTTGTAAGAGAGAAAGAGATGGTTGTAGATGAGGATACAAGTGAATGTAATATGTGATGAATAGGAATTGAGGTTCGGTTTGATAGGGAATATCAGTATGGGTGGTGGGTAAGATAGGAGAGATAGAAGATACTCAGGGATGAGAGTCAAAGGAGTAGATGTTGAGCATGACATAGAGATACTGGGGATAGAGATCATCATCATCATCATCATCATCGTTTAACGTCCGTTCTCCATGCTAGCATGGGTTGGACGGTTCGACCGGGGATCTGGGAAGCCAGAAGGCTGCACCAAGCTCCAGATGTAGAAGTAAATAAGAGGTAGCTGTAGTGAGTGGGCATCTTGGCCAACATGAGAAGATGCTGGGAATGATAGCTGATACATGAGGTGATAAGATACACAAATACACACACACACACTCATATTTATAGGAAGTTAATTATATGGTCATTTTATGACCAACCACATAATTAACTTCCTATAAATACATTACTGTGCTTCTTTCTTTCCTTTTGATATATGATCAACTGATGATATATATATATATATATATGTATGTATATATATATATATATATATATATATATATATATATATATATATATGTATATATGTATATATATATATACATATATATATATATAATTGTGTGTGTGTGTATGTATCATCATCATCATCGTTTAACGTCCGTTTTCCGTGCTAGCACAGGTTGGACGGTTCAACCGGGGTCTGGGAAGCCAGGGGCTGCACCAGGCTCTATTCTGATCTGGCAGAGTTTCTACAGCTGGATGCCCTTCCTAACGCCAACCAGTGTAGTGGGTGCTTTTTACGTGCCACCTGCACAGGTGCCAGGGGGGGCCGGCGTGTGTGTGTGTATATATGAGTGTGTGTATATATATATATATTATATATATATATATATATATATGTATATATGTATATATATATATATGTATATATGTATATATATATATACATATATATATATATAATTGTGTGTGTGTGTATGTATCATCATCATCATCGTTTAACGTCCGTTTTCCGTGCTAGCACAGGTTGGACGGTTCAACCGGGGTCTGGGAAGCCAGGGGCTGCACCAGGCTCTATTCTGATCTGGCAGAGTTTCTACAGCTGGATGCCCTTCCTAACGCCAACCAGTGTAGTGGGTGCTTTTTACGTGCCACCTGCACAGGTGCCAGGGGGGGCCGGCGTGTGTGTGTGTATATATGAGTGTGTGTATATATATATATATATATATATATATATATATATATGTATGTATGTATGTATGTATATATAAATGTATATATGTATGTATATATTTATATATGTGTGTATGTATGTGTATATGTATATATTTATATGTATGTATATTTATATATGCATATGTATATGTCTATATACATATACCCTTCTGGCATGGTTTGGACAGATTGTCTTGCTCCATTTCAATAATTATTTTTCAAGTTACAGCTACTTAAACTAGCCAGAGAACTGTGTCGTGCTTGGTCATTTCATATTTGATTTGCTTTCAATGGCCATTTATACCTGTGTACACACACACACATACACACAGAATCAAACATACACAAACACACAAATACACAAAAATACATACACACACATGTTTAACATAGTGTACAAGCGTTACTTTCGCCATGACTTTCTCTTGTGTTACTGGTAATATACATGTCAGGAAGAAAAATTAAACAACAAACAAATTTATTATTGTTCCCAATACAGTTTCAAATCTGTCAGGAACAAATGTTTAATTACAGTTAGAATATTAAACAGTATTTAATAACAACAAAAACATAAATATCTTTAAGTGCAGGCATGGCTGTGTGAAAAGAATTTTTTTTTCTCAACCACAGGGTTCTGAGTTCATATCCACTGAGTGGAACTTTGGGGCGGGTTTCATCTGCTAAAGCCCTTGGCTGACCATAACTTTGAGAATGAGTTGGTTTGTTAGACAGAAAGTAAAAGAATACTATCATATATACTCTTTACCTTTATTCGAGCAAATCAACCCCAGGACTTATTCTTTGTAAGCCTGGTACTTATTCTATCGGCCCCTTTTGCTGAACTGCTAAGTTACGGGGACGTAAAGACACCACCATCGGTTGTCAAGACTGTTGGGGGATAAACACAGACACATAAACATATACACACACACACATACATATATATATATATATATATACGATGGGCTTCTTTAAGTTTCCGTCTACCAAATCCACTCACAAGGCTTTGGTCGGCCCAAGACAATAGTAGAAGACACTTGCCCAAGGTGCCAAGGAATGAACCCAGAACCATGTGGTTGGTAAGCAAGCTACTTACCATACAGCCACTCCTGCACTTATGCATATATGACGCACACACACACATATATATACATACATATATTTATATATAAAATGTAATATAAGGGAATGAAAAATTGTAAGTGTAAACGAACTTTAATTCAATTCATAATCCAAGTTGGTACAGAACCAATATACATTCTACAAATTGTTTCGGAGTCTAATTAATTTCAAAGACAAAAACGAAAAACTCAGCATGAAATAAAAATTAGATTCCTTGTCAGGAATTACATACTCCTATGAATAATCATGACCAACAAAATATACACTTTGGTTAGAGGTTATGTTAGCCTAATGAAGGGATTTTGTCATCCAAGGAAATACTGGTTCAATATCTAATATTGTGCGGGGAATTGATTTCCTTAAAAAAATAGCTATGTATATAAAAACCTGTAGTTAATATTCATATAAAGAAAGAAGGAAATGGAGATTGGGAAGTTAATAAAAGTTTATTATCAAGAACAAATCGAACATTATCACTTACAGTTGTTTCATTTACACTTCAGTGAATTAATTAAATATAAAGTTTGCATTTCTGAGCATAATGTCTTCAGAGGGAAATAAAATATGCCCTTAGATGTTTTGTAAGTTTGTTTATGGATTCCTTATAGTAGACTATATATATGTTTATGAAGGTGGCGAGCTGGCAGGAACATTAGCACGCCGGGCGAAATGTGTAGCCGTATTTCGTCTGCCGTTACGTTCTGAGTTCAAATTCCGCCGAGGTCGACTTTACCTTTCATCCTTTCGGGGTCGATAAATTAAGTGCCAGCTATGCACTGGGGTCAATGTAATCGACTTAATCACTTTGCCTGTCCTTGTTTGTCCTCTCTATGTTTAGCCCCTTGTGGGCAATGAAGAAATATATATATATATATGTTTATGTGTGTGTGAGTGTATGTATGTCTTGACATCATGTAATGCTGTAAATAAATATCATTCATTATCAAATTCTGCAAAAACATTTCCAGCCATAAGGAATAATTTACTTGCATGAAAACTGATGTTGGTTTGCAACAGAAAGGGCATCTGGTTGTTGAAAGTCTGCCTCATTAAATTCTATTGAACCTATGCAAGCACGGAAAGTGGACATTATGTTGATGGTAGTGGTGAGGATGATTATATATATATATATATATATATATATTTGCTAAAATATCTTATTGACGAGTTTCATTTTTTTCACTTTCCTGAGGAGAAGATTGCATTATTTATACCATTTATTCATTTGAATAGTATCAGTGGAAATTTCGAAACATGTGTCGAAAGTAAAAATATTTGATTACACCTGCGTTAAACTCCATTTATTTATTCATATATATATTTATATATTTGCCCCACCCATGCCAGCATACAAGGTAGATGTGTCAAATGATGATGATAATGATGATATATATATATATATATATATATATACACATACACACACATGACCCATTGCTATGAATATCTTTAATTTTTAGCAGAAATATATCTACAGTGGAAAATTTCCTAATCTAAAATAAACATCATCGAATGTTTTTATATTAAGATTTTAAATCTTAAGTAAGATTAACACAACATTAAGTCCAGATTATTTCATAACCATAAAATCAAGATCGAATAGTTATTCAGATTGAATCATTAATAAGATAAAATTAAATCAAATCTAAGTTTATAATATAACTAAGGTTATATCATATCTAAGATAAAATTAACTCCTGACTATGGCAACAATAAATAAAAAAATATCTAATAAATCTATAGGAATATTTCTCAAATTACTTGCATATGTAACGTTATTAAACTATACCCAGCTCAAGGATTTTTCTTCAAAACCTCAAAATACTTCAGCTTTGATTCAACTGAAGTACATTTATATTGTGGTGTGGATGGTTTAGCTTAATGGTTCAGAGCATCATCATCATTCGACCGTGATCGAGACAATGGAATTTACCAAGCTACGCCAGACTTCATGGTCCTTCATGGCATTATGGAGGTCCTGTTGCTGGATGCCTGTATCCCTGGAGATTACATCAGGATAGGTGAGTGTGCGCCCTCTGGCATTGCGAGTAGATGGCTTCCAGAGGAGGAGAGTAGAAATTACCTCTTTTTCAGCTCTACAACAATGTCCAGCAAACTGGACTCTCCTACCTTTCACAAGAGATGATACAGGTGGTAGTTTCCCATATATTTGCATTTTGGTTGGATGGCACTTCCACGAGAGCACTGCGACACGTAATCACAGAGGTGTGAGTTCGAGTCACATAGCCGACCACCAACACGTTTTTATGCAAAATAGGGGTAGCTTATCCTGTTCAGGCTATATTATTAACATTATTCTGCATTTTGAGAATTTAAAATCACTTCTCTAACTTTCTAAGACATCTCAATGCTTCTAAAGTAAACCTCGCTTGTTTACGTTCATAGTAATTTGAATTTATTTATATTGTTGTTTTTTTACCTGTCTGAAACATTACTGTTTTATACACATTAGAATATCTATTTCTTTACTGCCCACAAGGGGCTAAACATAGAGGGGACAAACAAGGACAGACAAACGGATTAAGTCGATTACATCGACCCCAGTGCGTAACTGGTACTTAATTTATCGACCCCGAAAGGATGAAAGACAAAGTCGACCTCGGCGGAATTTGAACTCAGAACGCAACGACAGACGCAATACCGCTAAGCATTTCGCCCGGTGTGCTAACGTTTCTGCCAGCTCACCGCCTTTTATACACATTAGAATATCATGAACTGAATCCTCCTACCAAAAAGAGCTCTCTGTCTGATGGACTAAGTAAAGCTCAGCCAAATACTTCCACCTCTACTCTGTACACTTTACTCTTCTATCTGCCTTTTCTACTGATATTACAGAAACTGCTCTATAGAACTGGTAAGTCTTGTGCAACCTTCAGTTTGGTACTGCCACAAACTCACTCATGCTTCATCATCTCATTGCTTATATGTTCACTTCCAACCCAACACTGCACTAAAATCTATACCTAGTCTTTCCTCAACCCAGCTCTGCTTTAAAAACTATAGCTAGTCTTTCCTGAATGCTTCAACGCACTGGAACCTATCCATGATCACCACTCACTTCAAGACCTTCCAGTCCTTCACATGCCTGTCCACACACTCTCCATGCCCTCACATATCTATCCTAACCTTCTCACAGCCATTCTAATTTCTCTCACAACCATTTGTTACAGTCAACCCTTCCCCATCTTGAAATGCCTCCTTTTACTCTTATATGGAATACACCCTCTATCCTCATCAGTAGCCTTTTTACTCCTCACCACTGTTCTCTGAATTAGGTCTCTCACTCTCTCTCTCCCTCTCTCCCCCCTCTCTCTCTCTATATATATATATATATATATGAAGGGCATCCAGTTGTAGAAACTCTGCCCGATCAAGATTGGAGCCTGGTGCAGCCATCTGGTTCGCTTGTCCTCAGTCAAATCGTCCAACCCATGCTAGCATGGAAAGCGGACGTTAAACGATGATGATGATGATGATGATGATGATGATGATGATATTATATATATATATATATATATCAAGTAGTTGTATACTGTCGACAATACCAGGAATGTTCAAAAACTAGGCTTTGACTCCCTCAAATGTCTGTGGAGGGATCCTTAGAAGTAGCAGAGAGTTTCTGTTACTTATGTGAACAAGTTGGTAGTGGGGGAGGTTGTTCTGAAAACATAGCTGCTAAAATAAGAATAGGCTGGGCAAAGTTCTGAGAACTACTGCTGCTGTTAGTAATGAAGGGCCTCTGCCTCAGGGTGAAAGGCAGATTGTATGAACTCAGTGTATGAACGGCTATGCTACACTGCAGTGTGACTTGGGCTGTGACTACTGAGCATATGTGAAGGCTTGAAAGAAATGAAGCCTGTATAATCCAAGGGATGGGTTTAGTATGCATATATGACAGTATAAATGACTTGAGAGAATAACTGGGTATACGAGGCTACAGATGTAGCATGAGAGACAGAAGACTGTATTGGTATGATCATGTAATATATATGAATGAAGATAGCTGCATCAAGAGGTGCCAGTCTCAAATTGTAGAGGGAACATGTGGAAGGTGTATACCTAGGAAGACGTGGAACAAAGTGGTGAGAAAGGATTTATGGATGTTGGGATTCATAGAGAGGATGACAGGGGACTGTGTCACCTAGGGGTTTGTTGTGCTTGAAAAGTCAGGTCAAGTTAAGGAAAAGTTTGGTTGTCCTTGCATACAGTATTGTCCCCTGCATCCCTCTCCAGCTGAACATACCTAACCTTGTGGGCTCATGATTGCTGATGCCACGTAAAAAGCACCTGTAGCAGTGTCACATAAATACAGCCAGTACACTCTGTAAAGGGGTTGGTGTTAGGAAGGGCATCCAACCATAGAAACTAAGTCAAAACAGACACAGAGAATGGCTAGCTGAAGCACTGCCCAGCTCCTATCAAACCATCCAACCCATGCCGGCATGGAAAACAGACGTCAAATGATGATGATAATGATGATATATATATGTATGTACATATATACATATTGAAGATCTTTCTAAAGTTCTGCATATGACTGAATTATTTATCACTCTAAGACTGGAATGGACAAAGTTTTTTTAAGAAGTAGGTCACAAAGACATATTTTAGTTTGCACAACTAGTTAATTTTTCATTAGGCATGCCTTTCAGAAAGTCTCACAGACTATAGTTTGTCCATGATTGCTCTAAGACAAACAGCTTATTATGTCTTTCGTAGACTAAGAAAGTATCATTTCTTTGCTGGATTTCGCAATTTAACTGAATAACATTGAAGAAATAACCACTGGAATTATATTTACGTGAAGGTAGATACCTCTGTGTGTGTGTGTGTGTGTGTGTGTGTGTGTGTGTGTGTGTGTGTGTGTGTGTGTGTGTGTGTGTGTGTGCGTGCATGCGTGTGTGTATATGCATGCTGTGCCAACTTGGAAATTCTAAATTTTGGTTGACATTATGAGAGATGTATGCAATATGCTAATTTCTCTCAGAGCGAAACAATGCTTTGGTCCAAATTTGAACACAAGACTTCAGACTTTACCATTCAGCCACATAACTACTTCCAAATAACGTAGCTTCAAGTAAGATGTTCTCATGAAATTAGATGTCCCATAAACATGAAAGCTACGACAATGATATTATCTAGACTCGCAGGCTGTTGTAAACAACTGACAATTCATAAGATATTAGGTGCCATTAAGAAACAAATGGCCACTGCCCTGGACAATATTATGTGTAGTCTTTTAATATATAAAAAGTAGGTTACATCTCTCCACTATCTCTCCCTCTGTAGTTATTTATCTTTTTATCTCTCTATTATCTATCTATCCATTTATCTCTCACAAGCCCACACATTCTCTCTCTCTCTTGCTCTTTCCTTCACAGTTTCTCTTGCTTGCTCTCTCTCTCTCTCCTTCTCTCTTTCTCCTTCTTTCTCTCTCCTTCTCTTATCCCACCCCTATCTCAATCTCATCTGTAAGAAAAGTAAGTGAAATAGCTTCATTTTCTTCTTGCTCTCACAAGATAATTTGCAATTCATTCCTCCATGAAAGGTCTCTAAATTTCAATTAGAAAACAAATAAAAAACCTGTAATGAAAAAATAAAGAGAAATACATACATACATACATACATACATACATACATACATACATACTATATATATATATATATATATATATATATTATATATATATATATATATATATTATATATATATATATATAATATATATATATATATATATATATATATATATATATACATACATACATATATACATTTCCCCCTTTTTTTCTTTCTGTAACCTCAAGCTAGACACCTAGCATTTTCTGTAATAAACTCATTAATGTAGATTTTGTTGTTTTATAACTAATTAACTGCACAGAGATAAATTAATGAAACAATTTGAAGACAGTAATGATTTTGCTGTTTTCCACATTTTCTAAAGTTAGTTTCATTTTCTGAGATTTCTTTATCTTTTCCTTTTTCGTTCCTTTTGTATGTGTGTTTGCATGTGAGCATTTGTGTGTGTGTATATATATATGTATGTATATATATTCTGATTGAAGTAAAATGACTGGATTCATTGTCTATCAGTGCATAGTAAAACTGATTCTCAAGGTTTTGCTTTCTTAATCTTCCAAAGTCATTCTCCATTCCCCTATGGCAAGGCTTTCAATATTTCCTAATTCATTTTAGAAAGCAAGAATATTAAGTAGTGGTTAATCAGTTATCAGGAAATCTAACGTATGCTATGGAAGGGTTCCATGTCAGCAAAAAATTGCCTCTCACCTCTCACGTATCAGATTCCATCAAAGCCAAACATTATTGCTAATTTGTCTTGTAAGGAATTTTAGTTTGGAGAAAAATCTGTGAAATTTCTAGGGATATCTATTTTATGTTGCTCTAACTTAGTACTCGTCAAAAATATATATAAAATAATAATGACTTCTAATTTAAGCAGAAGACTAACAATTTTGAAACCAGGGGTTGAGTCAATTACCATTAACAATAGCTGTTTACTGGTTCTTTATTATAGAGATGTACTTGCATAGCAAGTGATCTGATCTGAGATCGTGTGCTGGAACGAAAACAATTGCAGCGTGGAAGGTGTTTGTAAGCCATTTAAGAAACACACAAAAGCCGTTAGATTCACTTCAACATTTAAGTTTAATTTGTCAAAATATTTTCATCGCTATGGGACCGCGACCTGTTCACTGACAAAAATCTGTGCTGCATTGGATGCAGAGATGCAGCACGGATTTTTGTCAGTGAACAGGTCGCGGTCTTAAAGCGACGAAAATATTTTGACAAATTAAACTTAAATGTTGAAGTGAATCGAACAGCTTTTGTGTGTTTCTTAAATGGCTTACAAACGCCTTCCACGCTGCAATTGTCTTTATTATTTCCTTTCTATAAAAGGAGGAAAATTAAAATTGATTTTGAACTCAGAATATGAAGAGCTAGAATAAGTACTGCATAGCAATTTTTCTGACTGTCTTTCAATCCTGCTAGAAAATGCTAAAAAAATAATATTGGTTTCAACTTTTGCTACCAGGCCAGTAACTTGAGGGAGGGGTAAGTCGATTCTATTGACTCCAGTACTCAACTGGTACTTATTTTTATTGACCCCCAAAAGATGAAAGGCAAAGCCAATTTCAGCAGAATTTGATTAAATCATCATCATCATCATCACCATCATCATCATTTAACGCCCGTTTTCCATGCTAGCATGGATTGGATGGTTCGACCAGGGTCTAGGAAGCCAGGAGGCTGCACTAGGCTCCAGTCTGATCTGGTAGTGTTTCTACAGCTGGATGCCCTTCCTAATGCCAACCACTCTGTGAGTGTGGTGGGTGCTTTTTTACGTGCTACTGGCACAGAGCCATAGGAAGCTAGCAACGTCCACAATCGGTTGATGCTTTTTATGTGCCATGCTGGAGCACTGCCTTTAGTCAAGCAAATCGACCCCAGGGCTTATTCTTTGGAAGCCTAGTACTTATTTTATCAGTCTCTTTTGCCAAACTGCTAAGTTATGGTTGTCAAGCGATGTCGGGGGACAAACACAGACACACAAACATACACACACACACACACACACACACACATATATATATATATACATATATATGATGGGCTTCTTTCAGTTTCTGTCTACCAAATCCATTCACAAGGCTTTCGTCAGCCCAAGGCTATAGTAGAAGTCACTTGCCTAAGGTGCCACGCAGTGGGAATGAACCCGGAATCATATGGTTAGTAAGCAAGCTACTTACCACACAGCCACTCCTGTGCCTGGAGTGAATAAATATGCCAGAGTATCCAGGAAACCAGCCTTATGAGCCTATGGCACAAAAAAGGATCTTTGGTTCCTTTTTTGGACAGGGATCAATGGTAATGACAGGCTCCTTTTCTCTCAAAATTTCCAATCTTGTGCCTAAATTAGAACCAGTTATTATTATCAATAGTATTAGTAGTAGTAGTTGTGGTGGTTATGGTGGTGGTGGTAGTAGTAGTAGTAGTGTGGTGGTGATGGTGGTGGTGGTAGTAGTAGTAGTAGCAGCAGCAGCAGCAGTAGTAGTAGTAGTAGTAGTTGTTGTGGTGGTGGTGGTGGTAGTAGTAGCAGCAGCAGCAGCAGCAGCAGCAGCAGTAGTAGTAGTAGTAGTAGTAGTAGTTGTTGTTGTGATGGTGGTGGTGGTGGTGGTGGTAGTAGTAGTAGTAGTAGTAGTATGACACTGCGTTAGTGTGCAGCTATACCAATAATTTAATTTTAAAAAGTAGTTAGAGTGTTCACCTGCTTCATATGAAGAAACACGTAAAAATGGAATATTCCTACAGCATAAGGCTATAAACAAGGTTGTGTGTTTAAGAAGTATGCTTCACAGCTATGTGGTTTCAGGTTCTGTCCCACTTTATGCTAATTTGGGCAAGTGACTTCTACTATAGCCCTAGGCTATAGTAACAGCGCAAAGCCAGGAGAGTTGATTTAGTTGATAGAGGTTTATCATGTGTGTGTGTGCACCTTCTTATCTTGACACCATGTGATAGTCGTAAATGAGTACCACCCTCATACAAGTAGTCTCATTCTTTTCCAATTTTCAGAACATGGGAATATATTTTCTTGCTAGGAAAAAAATTGTGGGGTTGGCAACAGAAACAATACCTAACCCCTTGGAAATCAGCCTCAACAAACTCTGTTTGACCCAAAGAAGCATGAAAAAGTGGATGCTTAAGTGATGATGACAACGACGACGATGGTGGTGGTGATGATGATGATGAGGAGGAGGAGGCGGTAGAGTTGGACGAAGGGGTGGAGGAGGAGGAGGTGGAGGAGGTGGAGGAAGCAGAAGAGGTGGAGGAGGAAGCAGAAGAGGTGGAGGAGGAAGCAGAAGAGGTGGAGGAGGAAGCAGAAGAGGTGGAGGAGGAAGCAGAAGAGGTGGAGGAGGAAGCAGAAGAGGTGGAGGAGGAAGCAGAAGAGGTGGAGGAGGAAGAGGAGGTGGAGGAGGAGGAGGTGGATGATGATGATGATGATGATGATGATGGTGATGATGATGATGATGATGATGATGAGGAGGAGGAGGAGGAGGATATACCTGGTCAATTACAAATAACAGCATACTATAAACAACTTACAAGTTCTCAGGTGTAAGAAATGTCATAAATGTCATAAATTTCATTTTAATGAGAATTAAGTAAATTACAAATGTTCAAAAAATCTCAGACAATGAATAAGTTAATGAGTATCTGCTGCTAAAACTCCCTGAATAAGAGTAATTATTTAGTTCTTGAAAACGAATACATTCTCATCATGATCATCTTTTGTATTCCACAATTACAACGTCCAAGGTGTCATTCATACTTTTAAAATGGTAGGTTATGATTTGAGAGAGGCTTGGCTACTACTTCTAGCAAGCTGAGTGAATGTACAGAAGTTGATCATTACAAAAATTCTATCCTAAGTAAAAGGGTTTAAGTAAGTGGTAGTAACTAAAACAAAACTTTGGTGTTAGGAAGGGCATCCAGCCATAGAAACCCTGCCAAATCAGATTGGAACTTGGTGCAACTCTCCAACTTACGACTGCCAGTCAAACCATCTAACCTATGCCAGTATGGAAAGCAGATGCTAACTACTGCTGCTGCTGCTGATGATGATATTCTTTAAACTTAGGTCAGTTCTGATCATGAAGACCTATGATCAAAGTATTCCAGCCATGACCATCCCATCTTATTTTAAAACACTTTATCCAAAGCTACATGTGTTTTTAAGAGGAAAGATTGTAGTATAAGATTTTGACTGCATTTTCTATCTGATCAAGTGAATACGTAGAGAATTCTTCCTTTGCTTCACCACGTATGTGTTTTGTTTATACATGGAAAAGCCATATCTGAAAGGTACTTAATCCAGTGTTCTACCATTTCTGTAACTCTGCTACTCTCACCAGTGGATCAATAATGCCTAATATTGTAGATAAGGATGTTTAGTATATTCTTTTACTTGTTTCAGTCATTTGACTGTGGCCATGCTGGAGCACCGCCTTTAGTCGAGCAAATCGACCCCAGGACTTATTCTTTGGAAGCCTAGTACTCACTCTATTGGTCTCTTTTGCCGAACCGCTAAGTTACAGGGATGTAAACACACCAGCATTAGTTGTCAAGCGATGTTGGGGGGACAAACACAGACACACAAACAAATCCACATACATACATACCTCCTTGTTTTTCTCCTTGTTTTTTTTCTGTGTATCTTTCTGTGGAAGAGCATAGGCTCGAAACGTAAAAGGCTTTTTCTATTCCTGAGCGCTATACTAATACATTTGTTTGTTTGTACACCACCTGCCTTCGTCTTTTGTTTATTTTCGTAAACTTTCCCTTTATATATATATATATATATATATATACATATATACGACAGGCTTCTTTCAGTTTCCCTCTGCCAAATCCACTCACAAGGCTTTGGTCAGCCTGAGGCTATAGTAGAAGACACTTGCCCAAGGTGCCACACAGTGGGAATGAACCCGGAACCATGTGGCTGGTAAGCAAGCTACTTACTACACAGCCACTCCTATGCCTATAATTCATTTTGATAGAAGCATTGAAGAGAAGAACAGACTACTCAAAAATTATCACTATAGAGAATCTTATCTCTGTGTGGTGAGCATGTCAAAGACAATTCCTAAATATCAATAACTAGCAGTATCGCCCGGCGTTGCTTGGGTTTGTTTCGACCCTTTAGAATTGGAATTTTTGAAAAGTAATAATTTTGCATTATGTAGCTTGTTATTCTCTTTAAGTGATCATTTTTCTGGTTGAAATACACTGAAAAATGGTGACACAGCAGTCAAAAAATTGTAAAAAATAGGGATTTTCATAGAAAAAAGCACCTTTTTGATGTAAATAATTTTTGGTCTTAACATGGTCCGATTTGAAATTTTTCTTCTACGGAAGGAAGAGCAAGCCTTCTATCACACTTTCAATTTTGGTAAACTTGTGCTGCAGGGTCTCCGAGGAGATAGTTTTTGTTGAAGGCTACCAAACCTGCCACACATAGACAACTTAAGCTTTATATATAGAGAGATTAGTTGCTGTAAACAGTACAGACTACATGGTAGTAACTAACGTAAAAGCCCAACATGGATCATCAGTGAATATGATGATAGACTCAAATGCTCAGAATACTCAGATGGTTATCTAGTATAACTTTATGCTATTTTAATATTCTAAGCAATCATTCAGTAGTATAATTAAAGGTAGCACTTTGAGAATACTCAAATGCTGGAAACTTGGTTTCCTTTCTGCAGTCATTTGTCAAATTACAGTAGAAGTTCTAAAGATCTAAGTGTGAGTGAGAATTGAAATTATTAAATATTAACATGATAATAGAAGGAAGACTTGATAACCCAATAACATCTAGGAATGAACTGACTCGAAAAGCTGCATAACTCGCAGAAATATTGAAAAATTATACATTAAAATGATTAAGATGAGATATATGTATGTTTACGCACATGCGCATGTGTGGAAATGTACACATGTGTGTGTGTGTGTGTGTCTGTATACATATATATATTTATACATACATGCATATATATATACATATATTTATATATATGCATGTATGTACATTTGCATATGTATAAACATATATATATATTTATATATATATATACATATATATATATATGTGTGTGTGTGTGTGTGTATATATATATGTATATATATATATACATATATATATACATATATATACATATATATATGTGTGTGTGTGTGTGTGTGTCTGTGTGTGTGTAAATATATATATACATATGTGTGTGAATGTGTGTGTGTAAGTATATATATATATATACATATATACATATACATACATATGTGTGTGTGTGTGTGTGTGTGAGCATATAGATATATATGTACATGTGTGTATGAGTGTGTATATATGTTATTGTTTCATAACAGTATCGAATTATAGATAAGCTCAGTATATAATAGGATTTCAAGTGCATATATTATTAAAGTATTGCCTCTCAAAACTATGCATGATATGACAAAATATTATGGCATGATTTTTCAATATTTACAATATTCAGCAGTATGATGCTTCATGTAAAATATTGAATATATAACTAATTCGATAAAATAATAAATTTACAAAAATCAGGTTCAAATTTGATTGAAATTTTGAAATTTAATTACTATCAATAACAAAAGGTTTTTGTGAAGCACAAATAATACAAATTGTTATTATTCTTCAATAAAAGGGATATATTGTAGTAAATAATATAAAACGAAGATTAAATTGATGAATATATTTATTTAACTTATTTAGTTTTATTCCTGTTTATGTCATTCATTATGAATATAGCTATAATTAGCTTTAGATGTTTTGTTAACGTTCTCAATTTAACCAAATATTTTAGTTGCTAACTCATTATGAATGATTATTCCTTTATTTAGAGATTAATGGAAAGTAGAACATTGATGGACCTAAACAAAATATATAAAACAAACTGAATTAAAAGGAAATAAAATTCCATTAATCCAAAATGGAATTTTCTTTAATATTTATTTTATCATTTTAGATTGTTAAGTAGAATACTTAAAAGAAATAGAAATGAGGAATAAATAAAAATTAATTTTAAGGAATACATAATGGTATTGTGCTTTGCAGAATATTAAGATTTGACAATTCCACAAAACAACGAAGTCCATGTTGAACATGCCATGATTTTTATATATTTCTGATACTGGATTAATATCACCCTGTTGTCAGTAGGTCGCCCATATTTAAAACCTTAATTCACTTTCTGCCTACACAATCAAATGTAGATCAGGTGTCTATGAATTAAGTCCAGAGGATCATCAGAGAACAGAACAGCTATCTAGATATTTGTGGATGACCAACATACTTTGTATACAGAGAAGTGTTCAAAAATTGTGCTGTGTATTATGAGAAGATTAATGGGATTAATAGTTTCCTAACTAAATATTCTGTTGTGTCTGGGGAGAGTCATTTTCTTGTTGTGCCTTATAATGTAACACACTCACTGGTAAAATTTCCACATATTTCTTATTTTTATTTTCCTAAAATTTTCGTTGCGGCTTGCAACCTTTTCAATAGTCTTGACTCTCCGTTATTTACACTGCGTTCATTTTTGTTTGTTTGTGCGCATGTGTGTGGGTCAGTGTGTGTGTGTGTGTGTGTGTGCCTATGCATGCATGTATGTATGTATGTGTGTATGTATGTGTATGTATGTATATATGTGTGTAAATCTGTGTGTTTGTATCCTGTATATTCAAGTGCTTGCATGTCCATGTTTGTGTATTTGCTATATATGTGTGTGTGTGCATGTGTTTGTATATGGATGCACCTCTGTCTCCTTGTGTGTGCATGTCTGTGTGTCTGTGTGTGTATGCAACTATGTACCATGTTTGTATGTATGGATTGATGTGCATCTCTATATGTGTGGATCCGTCTTTCCATATATGTCCTTGTGTGGAGTAAAGTGTGTGTGTGTATATGTATATATATGGTCATGTGTGTCAGTCTCCATTTGCGTATATGTGTGCTTGTCTGTTCTTATAACCTATGTACCTATCCGTCTGCATGTTGATCTGTTTATTTGCATATCCATATGCTTACATACAAAAAAATAATTCATGTGCACATGCCAGTGAGTGTGTTACATTATAAGGCACAATAAGAAAATGACTCTACCCAGACACAACAGAATATGCTTCAACACACGAACTCATATAAAGAATCTTGCATACCAAATCCAAAAACGAAATAACTAAATAACATATTTTTAAACAACAGTATACTTTAAGTCATAAATAGCATAAACATTATGAAAAATTTGGAACTATTTTAGAAATATGTTGGTTATAGGAAAATGCTAGTTTGATCTACAAAAGAGAATTCAACAAGGATTTTGTGCATATATAGATGCATAAATCTCTCTCTCTCTCTCTCTCTCTCTCTCTATATATATATATATATATATATATTATATATATATTATATATATATATATACATATATTTATATATATATATATACATATATATATATAAACACACACACACACACGCACACACACATGCACATATATATATATAATCCTTTACAATGTATTTGGTGTCATTGGAATTTTGAACCCACTTCTAACATCATGTGACCTGCCTTGATAAATAATAACCAAGTTTCCGTAAACAAGAAAAAAACACAGCAATGCGAGGACGTGGAACAATTTAAAGTATTATTTGACGCTCAGGAAAGAAGGGAAGGAGGGTTTAACGTTTCGGGCGGAGCTCTTCGTCGGAAACAAAGGAGAAGGAAAGATCCCGAGAAGGGAAGAGAGAGCAAAAAAATTTTTTTGCTGGTGGTGCTCAAATATATATATATATATACATGAT
>NC_043000.1:142912505-142940005 GCF_006345805.1 Octopus sinensis
GTTAAAAAATGATGATGATGATGATGACGATGATGATGAGGATTATATTACATTACATACAAGCCCCCCCCATAAATATATGTATATATATATATATATATATATATATATATATATATATATATATATATAAATGGCGGTGCCCCAGCATGGCCACAGCTAGTGAGCTGAAACTAGATTAAAAAGAAAAAAAATACATGTATATATATATATACATACATACATACATACATATATATATACATATATATATATGCATATGCACAAGTACATATGTATATATATATATACATATGCACACACACACACAAGCATATTACATATATTCTATTTTATTTTACTATTTTATATTATGTTGATAGAATTTGGAAAATGCAGTTGGTATTTTTATGCTTTACATAAAAAAGCACATTTCTGCAAGCCAAATGATCTTTTGCTTCACCCCTTGACGTATTCGCTTGGTATTGTCAGCAAAATATACAATGCAATGTTTGTTACATGTCCTTATATATCCCAGCCATACATATTGTAGGTAAGCAAGTTTGTGTAGCTGAATAGAGTGAGATACCAGGGTGAGATAATGGTATGGTGCTAAGAGAGTAAGGTATAAAGGAGAAGAGATAAAGGCTGTAATGGAGAATGGAAAGAAAAATAAGAGAGTGTATATATGCATGTGTGTGTATGTCTATGTGTGTGTATGTGTGCACGTGTCCATGTGTGTGTGTGTGTGTGTTCATATAGTCTGACAACATATGTATGGATGGATGTGCAAGTATGCAGAACTATCAGTATGCGTGACTATGCATATGGGTATGTGTGCATGAATAGATGTGTGTATGTGTGAGCGTGCCCATGTACATGACCAGACAACCTGCGAATGACACTGATTTACAGAGCTATTTACAAACACACTGGCTGAAGGCTATCGAATACACTGGCCAAGGCCTATGTCTGCCAAATTATTAATTTGACCCAAATACCATAAAAACGTCAAGAAGGTAAAATATATCGTCTAGCTTTCATATTTTGATATATGCCACTGGCTGTTGTTACTGTTATTGTAATTATTTTGTTATGATTACTACACCAACCAAATGCTCTCCAATTATTTTCTTCCTTTCTCTGTCTATAGATATGATTTGTGCTTGAAGAAGTCTCTGTGTATCAGTATGTCCATCTCTGCCGTTCTCTCTTCTCTATGACTACTCTCTAAGCACCTCCTATTATCTCACTCTTGTGTCACCTTTATTCTGCAATACCAGCTTGCTTACAATTTACAAGTGTACCCAGAAAATACATGTTTAGCTATGATATACATGCTTACTACAATATGCCTATCAGCCAGCGGTATACATGGGAAATTTATCTACAGCTCATTTCTGCCAGCTGAATGGACTGGAGCAGTCAAATTCATGACCTAATATTTGTGAAACAAATGCCCAAACCACTAAGTCCTGTGCCTTCAGACACACACACACACACACAACCCACTACACACTCAGAGTGGTTGGCATCAGGAAGGGCATCCAGCTGTAGAAACATTGCCAGATCAGATTGGAGCCTGGTGCAATAAACATTGCGTTGCATTTTTTGCTGATAATGCCAAGACAGTAAGCCGACTGGATTATGCAACATACCAACTGGCTTGCTTGAATGGTTGTGACAATCAGTGTAAAAATTAACTAAGTTTTATGTGTTCTCAATCATGTATAATGTTGTTCAAATTTTGCACTCTAACTTATGCAGAGATACGATTGCTGTTGTCAAACTGTTTGGAGTATAGGAGTAGAGTGTACAACTGTTTACTAAGATCAAAACATTTGGTAAAGCATCGTGCCATCCAACACACTTTATACATTACACATACATACATACATACATACATACATACATACATACATACATACATACATACATACATACATACATGGTGGCTGCCCCCTCGTTATTGAGTATGGCCATTGCGTGAAGCTTAATCAATGTTGTTATCGTGCAATGCCTGTGCAAGAAGATTTTTTTTAAAGTGAGGAAAGGCTGTGCACTAAGTCAATCCCACTCACTAAGCAACAGCAGCCATAATCCGAAAAGAAGAACAAGTCAACATCATCGGCAACCACTGAGCCGCAGGTTTTATGTCGGAGTTATCCCAGTTACCTGAGTTACCTTCTCCTAGAAGGATGCCCTAACAAAGGCTAGGAGTCCTACACTCCCAATGGTTTAACCGCGCGATCGGGTATTCAGTCCGATTATTTCTATGTCCCCGCACATGATACAGCCTTAAGACATACATTAGATGGCCGTTGACTCTCAAGAGTTCCTCCGCCCTTTGACGGGTTTTGTTTTTTATCCTGCAGGGTGTCCAATAAACACCCTCCTCATCAAGCAAGCTTGGTGGGGGTGCCGGTTTAGTCGCTGACGACCCGACCATGCAACAGGTTGTACTGGGCTACATGTTACCAGTAGCACATGAAAGTGACCTGACATATACATACATACATACATACATACATATATATATATATATATATATATATATATATAGTTGAAATTTACAGAAAAACAAAAGACAAAGACAGGTGTATAACCAACAAGCAGGTGTATTAGTTTGACACTCAGGAAGGTGAGAAAGTCTTTTATGTTTCGAGCCTATGCTCTTCAACAGAAAAGAACATGAGGAAATAAACAAAGAAAGAATAAAAAAACTTTTGGAGTTAGCGATCAGTCGGTGTTTATATATATACTTGTAAATTGAGGAAACAATCATTAACATGATTACATCAGTGGCTAGCATGTAAAAAACGACCATATCAGTAAAATTAATTTTTAAGTATATAATTATAAAAATATAATCATAATTAAGGGCACTGGAATGTCAGCGCCAATACACTAACAGTAGATGTCCAATACATACAATCCCCTCTATACTTGCTCTCTATTTATAACCCAAGGTCAAGTGTGAAGAAATGAGCAAGAAGTATTTACAAAATAAATAGAGAACAAATTTAGAGTGGATTGTAGGTATTTGACATCTACTTCTTGTGTATAAGGTGCTGGCATTCCAGTGCCCTTAATTTTAATTATATTTTTATAATTATATATATATATATATATATATACACACACACACACACACACACACATACATGTAAATATCAAACAGAGAGAATGAGTGTTCAATACTGCATTGGTGGATAAAAATTCTGTATTAGTATATTAAGGCTACCATTGGTTTCATGTTAAAGAAATTCTTCAAAACTTAGTCAAATCAATCACATAGCAAAAATTGGTGCTCGTCTATATTTTGGATTTTACTGCTTCTTATTAAAGCCAAAAAAATCTTCAGAAACTGCTACTCAGAGTTTCACATTGTTGTTCATCGGACAGTAATAGGTTGGACAGAATTTCATTAAGGCTGATTTTTATAACCAGATGCCATTCCTATTGCCAACCCACATATATTTCCAAGCAATGCCATATTTCTCCGTAGCCGGATATGTTTCCACAGAAGCTTTGAAACAAATGATACATTGTTGACTACATTTTGTTTCCTAGCTGTAAAAGATGTTCATAGACCAGAGCCTGAGCTCCTTCGGACAAAAATAGCCCCTGAATAATGTATTTCAATAATACGATATTATTACCAAGGTTTTCTCAGTAATAATACATTTGAATGGTTTCCCAACAGGGATGGGTATTAAGAGTGTTCTACTATTAATTACTTGTTCCTGATCACTGAGATAACAATTGTATGTGAAATATGAATTCATAGGATAGAAGCTGACAATTAATTATATTATATTTATATTACATTTGACATTTAATAGATGACAACAGAATGTAATATATAATTTTAAGTGAATGACACACATTATAGCAGAGAAACAGTAAAATGAAAGAATTATAATAGAACAAAGGTTGGTTAAAACATCATACAAGTTGTATACAAAACCTTAAGGTAATATTTTAGTTATCAAGTCAATAAAAGGTGGGAGAATGTCCTAGATTAATCTGGTATTAGAACATTAAAATGAATACATACTGGAAATAATAAAGAAACAAAGAAACTAAGAGACATTTAGAATACTGTAAGAAAAAGGAGGAGAGATAACAAAAGTCGAAGCAAAGAATAAAAGAGTTGGCTGAAATGGAATTGAAAGGCGATATGATGAGATAAAATGGCATATATTAAATAAAGGATGGTGGGATGGTACTGCTAGTGGCTCGAAGTCAATGTCTCAGATGGTCAAAGAGTGGAGATGACTTACAAAAGTCTGTTTAGATGACTCTATCAATATGGGTGTGTGTGAGAGTGTGTGGATGGAAGCACTCCGTCGGTTACGACGACGAGGGTTCCGGTTGATCCGAATCAACGGAACAGCCTGCTTGTGAAATTAACGTGTAAGTGGCTGAGCACTCCACAGACACGTGTACCCTTAACGTAGTTCTCGGGGATATTCAGCGTGACATAGAGAGTGACAAGGCCGGCCCTTTGAAATACAGGTACAACAGAAACAGGAAGTAAGAGTGAGAGAAAGTTGTGGTGAAAGAGTACAGCAGGGATCACCACCATCCCCTGCCGGAGCCTCGTCGAGCTTTAGGTGTTTTCGCTCAATAAACACTCACAACGCCCGTTCTGGAAATCGAAACAGCGAGCCTATGACCGCGAGTCCACTGCCCTAACCACTGGGCCATTGCGCCTCCGTGAGAGTGTGTGCATGTGTGTGTATGTGTGTTTGTATGCATGTGTGTGTTTGTGCACCCTCTTGTCTTAACATCACACGATGGCCATAAATGTGTATCAGTGTGATACGAGCAAAGTTGTTCACTTCCAGTTCTCTGTGGAAAACATATGCGGCCCTGGGAAATCATACCTTGCTTGAAAACAGGTGAGAACAGGTAAGAAGAAAGGCAGCCAGCTGTAGAAGATATACCTCAACAAAATCTGTCTGATCCATGCAAGCATGGAAAAGTGACCATTAAATGATGATAATGAAGATGATGATAGTGATGATGATGACACATACTCACACACACATAAATAAAGAAACATATATACACTCACACATACATACATACATACATACATACATACATACAGGGTGCAGTGAATAAACTGTCATCTAAATTATGCAAAATTGTAAGTAATGCTGACATCTCATATTATCAGATATATTTACCAAAACTACATAAGAACATACTAAAGAGTAAACTTATTCAATAAAATCACCATTGGCTTCAATCACAACCTCCAGATGACTTTGGAATCTCCTACAACTCTTCCTTTTCCATGCTAGCATGGGTTGGACGATTTGACTGAGGACTGGCGAACCAGATGGCTGTGCCAGGCTCCAATCTGATCTGGCAGAGTTTCTACAGCTTGATGCCCTTCCTAATGCCAACCACTCTGAGAGTTGTATGTGCCACTTGCACGAAGACCAGTCTGGCGGTACTGGCAATGGCCACACTCAAATGGTGTTTTTTATGTGCCACCTGCACAGGAGTCAGTCCAGCGGCACTGGCAATGATCTCGCTCGAATGTTTTGTTCACGAGCCACCGGCACAAGTCCTAGTAAGGCAACGCAGGTAACGATCACACTTGAATGGTGCTAAGCACACAGATACAGACACACACACGCACACACATGTATTGATATACACCGCTATATATATCAGTATGTCAATTTCATAGTGTTGACAACAGTGCACACTAGAAGAACATGAAATCACAATATAGAGGTGCAAAAGTAAATACTGCAAACTGTTTATATAGAAATCATATATTCTAGTTACTCTACCATTCTAATAATTGCAATGATCATGATTTCTAATATAAGTACATTTCAAATTTAGTGGGTGTAGGGAATATTGTTGATTATGTCTCCTAAGGTTTTTGCTTTTTTTTTATATACAGCTTTGTCAGAGAAATGAGAGTAATGCCCATGGCTCTTCTGAGGCTTCTGTGACTGGTCAGATGAAAAGAGTAAGTAACTTTAAGCTGGAGATTGCTTCAAATGCTTGCAATATAATTCATTCCACTAAAGGCATGCACAGGCCAGATAGTGATATGAAGATGACAGGTTAAGTCTATAAACTTATATTAAGAATTTCTATCTAAATTGCATGCAGTAAGCTTGGGTCAACATGAAGCCATGACAATATTTGCCCAAAGTACCACACATTATTTTACCAGGCTTAAGGCAGTAAGCTGGCAGAACTATTAGCAATGCTTACTGACATTTCTTCTGGCACTTTACATTTTGTGTTCAAATACTACCAAAGTCAGCTTTGCTTTTCATCCTTTCAGGGTTCATAAAATAAAGTGTCGGTCAACAACTCGGTTCAATGTGATTAATTAACTCCTGACCTCTAAGAATTGCTAGCTTTTTTTTTTTTTATCCTATCTAGTTTCAGCTCAGAGCTGCGGCCATGCTGATGCACCGTCGTTTTGCTACACTGTTATTACTAAGAGCCTCCTCTAATATGTGGCACTTGGCGAAGAATGGAGTTTGATATAGCTACCCTCATTTGCACCTCTTGCTATGAGGTAGGTTCATCTAGGACTCTCGACAGGAAGAGGTCCAGCTTTGATTTAAAAACCCCCTACATCTACTTTGTGCAAATTCTTCAGACTCTTTGGGAGAATATTAAAAAGCTGTGGGCCCTTGAAACCCAGGCTGTTGCAGTAATTTGTCCTGAAGTGTGATGGCATTGCTGGGACCAGTGAAACATTTTTTAACAAATTCTTTTCCCAGCCTTGGAAAGCAGGAATGTAAAGTTGTTTTTGGTGAAATTCAAACTCAGATTATAAAGGTCCATAATTAATGAATGCAAGACATGTTACATAAGTCTCTAATCTTTCTGCAATAATGTTAAACACACTGGAACATTAATTGTATTCACCTAGAGTATTTCCAGAAATAAATTACAGAAAAACTTTTAAAAGCCCAATGAAATGCATCATTGTAAATGAAATATACGCTAAATCAGAGTTCAGTTCACTTCAGCTACAAGCTAAAACCGTGTTTCTTTACATGACAGTTAAAATATTGTTTCTTTATTTCTTCTCCAACATTATCAAGTGCATAAATTACTATCCAGTGATTCATTAGGTGATAGAGAAATTCTGTTATTAATTTTCAAGTTTTAACAACTTAGCCGATAAGTTTTTAAAATGTAGACACATTGTCTAAATAAATACAGGAGCATAAATCATGAGAACAAGCATCTTACTTCTACAAAGGACACATAAGTAAATGTATTATACAGTATCTTATATATATATATATATATATATATATATATATTGTGTGTGTGTGTGTGTATGTGTGTGTGTGTGCATGAGTGTGTGAATGTGTGTGTAGATATCACCATCATCGTTTTAGTGCCCACTTTTCCAAGCTCACATGGGTCATACAAGGAAGGAAGGATGAATAAATAGATAGATAGATAGATAGATAGATAGATAGATAGATAGATAGATAGAAAGAAATATAGACCGATAGAAAGATAGATAGAGAAATAGATAGATAGATAGATAGATAGATAGATAGATAGATAGATAGATAGATAGATAGATAGATAGATAGATAGATAGATAGATAGATAGATAGATAGATAGATAGATAGGATAGATAGAGAGATAGATAGATAGATAGATAGATAGATCGATAGATAGATAGATAGATAGATAGATAGATAGATAGATAGATAGGATAGATAGATAGATAGATAGATAGATAGATAGATAGATAGATAGATAGATAGATAGATAGATAGATAGATAGATAGATAGATAGATATGCATAGATAGATAGGTAGATAGATAGATAGATAGATAGATAGATAGATAGATAGATAGATAGATAGATAGATAGATAGATAGATAGACAGATAGATAGATAGGAGAGATAGATAGATAGATAGATAGATAGATAGATAGATAGATAGATAGATAGATAGATAGATAGATAGATAGATAGATAGATCAATAAATGTAAAAGAAGAAAAGGAAATAGAATTATTAGAATTACATTTGGCGACTGAAATCCTTGTTCAGTGGGACCTATATTTGAATTTATGTTGATTTATATTCATAAGTTTAAGTTTTAACAGCCAACCAGTCACAATTGTTAAGTATGAATTTAATATTGCTAAAAGAGGAAAAGAAAAAAAAACAACAACTGAAATTGAATTTATATAGAAAATAACTATTTTATAACAAAATATAAATAAAGGAAAATAAAAAATAAAATCAAGATGGGCTTTGCATTGGCAAAAATAAAGATTTAACAAACAAGTTAATTTGGAAAAGCAATTTTTAAATGTTACCAGTGTTAATGAAGGATGAGTAAAAGTATTTAAACAGTATTTCAAATGTGGTATATTTCTGAAATTTAATTATTTTTCTAGACTTAAGTGTTCTCTTAGGAACATGCAGTTTGTTCACTGACTTAAATTATTGATGTTAGACATCATGTCTACATTTTTTACCTTTTGGCTTATGTATTTAATCATCCAATTAAGAGCCAAATGATATACTTAATTGTGATTCCAAAGGAAGGAAACTTTTCTTTATAATTAATTCAGTTAAATAGTCTTTAACTCTTTTCTTCGACTCATACATATATCTAGGAACTTAGAACTGAAGCCGGTCTTTTGTAACTTTATCAAAGTATTTGATAACGAAAAGTGTCCTAATAAGATTTCTTCTGGCAATAATATAACAATGTATTATAGCTAGAACTGCAGTGCTGAAAGAATCAAAGACTAATATTAAAGGAAATTATTGTTCTAATTGGATAAATGTTCTCCAACATTAATCAAACAGTTAAGACAAAGATATTCCACATAACCACAGGCATGGTTATGTAATTATGAAGTTTGCTTTGCAATAACAAGAATCTGGGCTGAAATCCACTGTACAGTATCTTGGAAAAGTGTCTGCTTATGTAACTTTTGGTTGATTCAAGCCTTTTCAATGAAATCAGATGGACAGCCAACCTGAAGAAGCCTATTGAACTGCATTTAATTCTTGGGTGAGATATTCGATTCATTGCTTGCTTTAACACTATCACCTGGTGCTTGGGTGCTTTTAGCAGAATTCAATTTTGTGAAAGTATTCAAACCTTATTACTAATCTTAGAATAACTGAGTACTAAGTTACGCCACTTCATTCTTTGACCACTGCACTTCCTTTCCCACTAATATTGGATACCCAACAAAGATCATGAACACTAGGATTTCTTCATAGATTAAGCCATAAAGAAAAAAGAAATTGCAATTTAAGTATTACCCACAAATTCCATGCTTTTTAATAACACACAAAGTAGGGGCTAACTGCAAATTTTCAATCCTTCTAATTTCATTGCACTTTGAAAGACTATATTAAAAACAAAGTAGAAACTCCTAATAGGAATCTAAGAGAGTATTGAGGGACATAAACTAAATGTTATTGATCAATTTCAATTTACATTATAAGGCATCAATCAATAGCATGCTATAAGGTCAGGCCAAGTGGGGCAGGGGCATTGCTGCATTCACCATTTGCCAGTGTATTCCTGGGCCCTCCCAAGTCAAGCAGAGTCCCAGTTAGTCCCTATTTCCATGAGATACTTCCTCATCTGCCATGACAACATGGTATATGGTCAACCAACATGAGCCATCAACCCAGCCAGATCATCAGTGAAGAGAACATGATAAACAGGTTCTAACTTAGAAAACCAAGCAAGATGGCCAAACAGGATGTTTGGCCATATGATGAGAATGTGAATAAAATATAGTTTCAGTGTCAACAGTAGGAATGACTTTCAAGGAATGGAGGTGAATATGTTGTACACTGAACCATTGGCTTAAACTCAAATGTTCAATAAGGATATTCTTAATAAATGTATTAATAAAATAAAAGCATTTACTGGAGAACCTACTACACTCTTTAGAAAATGTCAAAGGGAAAATTTTAGTAGTTGTAAAGCTACACTATCAGTAACAAAAAGAGATGGAACAACAACCAATCTGATTTCCTGATTATGAAAACAAACAAAAATGTACAAGAAATATTTGGAGAGATTGATAAAAAGCCTGGGTCAACCAAAGGAAACTGATTCTGACCGGAATAGAATACTGGAATATGAATAATTTCAATGCCTCAAAATTATTATGTATTCTTCAGGTTATGTTATACAAACAAGAAAAATAGCCATCAGAGCTTATTTCCTAGAATGTGAAGCAGCTTCAGTTAATCTATAAATGACCGGCAATATCTTAGATAGCTTTCATGAATTGCAACCAAACATCTCATAATGCTTAACTGCATCATTATTCTGTCGGAGGAACCAAAAAGTAGTAAATACATTTCAGCTGTAGCTATTAATATTCGTATACACACACACATATATATACACACACAAACACAAACATCATTATCATTATTATCATCATCATCATCTAACAACCATGGTCCATGCTAGTATAGATTAGACATCCCAGACCGGGTGTTGTGAGTGTTTATTGAGCGAAAACACCTAAAGCTCCACGAGGCTCTGGCAGGGGATGGTGGTGATCCCTGCTGTACTCTTTCACCACAACTTTCTCTCACTCTTTCTTCCTGTTTCTGTTGTACCTGTATGTCACTCTCTGTGTCACGCTGAATATCCCCGAGAACTACGTTAAGGGTACACATGTCTGTGGAGTGCTCAGCCACTTACACGTTAATTTCACGAGCAGGCTGTTCTGTTGGTCGGATCAACCGGAACCCTCATCGTTGTAACCGACGGAGTGCTTCCATCCATCAGATTGGACAATTTGACAGGATCCGAGGGGTATGAAGGCTACATTGATAAGAACCAAAAGGTAAACTGAAGGAATAACAGATGGTTATGCAGAAACCCAATGAAGTTCCAGTGGTTATGTATATTAAGTTTGCAGCAATGAAAAGGTTCAGGGAGTCGTCAGCAACAAGGAAGGTGTCACACTTTCTCACTTTTTTCACAAGGCATGAGAGTCAATGCTACTGTCTCGACAGGTGTTGGAGAAAGTTGTGAGGCCCTGAATAAACAAAGCATGCAATGGAAGACTGTAGATCTTTCAACAAGATTCTGTGCCATCTCAAACAGCTCAAATAACACAAGCATGAATGTATGCCAATATTCATTATAATAATTTCCCAGACATGTGGTCTTCTAGCTCACCAGACCTCAATACATTGGACTATTATGTATGGGGCATAGTTAAGTGAACGGTCAACCAACAACCTCATAACACCATACTATCTCTCAAGTCTGCCATAACCAGCACAAAGTCCAAAATTGCTAAAGATCATCTGATTTGGGCATGTCGGCACTTCTGACAACATATTGATGCAGCCATTGGTGCTAACAGTGTTTCCTTGAATAAGAGTGATAAAAGAATTCTCAAGATCATTTGTACCAATTTGTTTTCAAATACAGCTTGTCTTTGATGAGCTGTGCATCTTTTGCTAAATTCATACAAATGACCTCAAAAACTGACACACCCTGAATATATATATATAATATATATATACATATATATATATATACACATACATATATATATATACATATATATATATATATACATATATATATATTATATATATATATACTATATATATATATACATATATTATATATATATATATATATATATATATATATATATATATATATATATACCGGAGTAAATACATAAATGTGAAACAGGGTGGAAAAAAGAGTACTCAAATACCAGTGGTAGAGTAATATGCTTTATTTAAAGCAGCAGAAAATTCAACAAAACCTGTTACTCTGAGTTTCCCGTTGCCGTTCATCGGACAGTTTTTGTATGTATATATATATTCACATATATATATACATACATGCTCATTTATAAATAGGCATATGCCCATAGGCACATTTAAACATCAATCCATACATATATGCATACATACTTACACGCACATGGACACATTCAAAATCATACATGTAGATATTACTATATATTTAAGTTTACGCATGTATGCATGCATGAATGTTCATCTGTTGATGCATATGTGCATTAATAAGTGAATATATGTGGGTACAACAAGGTAGATATGTAATAATACAAACATCATGCGACTGCATTACAGTAAATCCCATTATGCAAATCTTTACTGTAGAAGTAACTCTTTCCTTTTGAATTTCATTTCAATAAATATATGAAAAGCATATTGACATTTTTTCTATTACAGTACTTAGTCCTGGAAATGACTATAAATTCCATCTAGTCATGAAATTTTGACATGTACAAATGGAATTATCTTTTGATAAAATTATGGCTAGGCAAAGCGCAACAAATACAGTCCTTTCTTACGTGGCTTAAGAACTGAATAGAAAGAAAAATACAATTGGAAATTCAGGAAGCCCTACTTTATATGAATACAATAGTAGGTGAAAGCAACAGTATTACTTTTGTTTGCCAGTGGTGAAACATTTTTCTTTTTTTGCCATAGTATATTTTTTAAAAAAATAATGCAAATAATCATATTATTATAACTATATCATGCATAAGATTCCCTTCATTGAGATAATATTCACAATTATGAAGGATTCATAAGAAGGTAAGAACATCTACAAAAAAAAAACATTATATATTCATTATTGCTTCCAGTTACTAGAGAGTGGCAATGCTGGAAAACTATTTTTCAAGTGGATTATAGCAGAATCTGCTTATTTCAGTTTGGCATCTATTTTAATTGATTGCAGCATGAGAGGCACAAGTAAGTCTCAGAAAGACTGTTAACTTCATTTAAACATTGATCATTTGTTATCTGGTGTCAAAATTTTCGTCACACAAACTGCGACCCAGACACTGGGATGGTTAACAGTCTTTCTGTGTTTTTTAAGTGGCTAACCTGTGTCTCACAATCTGCAAACGATTTAGTCTCAGACCAAATCATTTGCTTGGCATGTACCCTTCTGAAAGTTATCTTTGTGATTTCTGTTTGCAGAAATGGTAGGTTGTGAGGAATAAAGTGACATAACTCAATAAAACTGCTGGACAACTCTCTCTCTCTCTTCTTTAACACATGAGTGTACTCTGATCCAACTTCACTCTTTAACATTCAAATTTTTCGTTAAATGTATCTTTTTATTCTTTTACTAGTTTTAGTCATTTGGCTGTGGCCATGCTGGAGCACCACCTTTATTCAAACAAATGGACCCCAGGACTTATTCTTTGTAAGCCTAGTACTTATTCTTATTTCTTTACTGCCCACAAGGGTCTACCCACAGAGGGGACACATAAGGACAGATAAACGGATTAAGTCGATTACCTCGACCCCAGTGCATAACTGGTACTTAATTTATTGACCCTGAAAGGATGAAAGGCAAAGTCGACCTCGGCAGAATTTGAATTCAGAACATAGTGGCAGTCAAAATACCGCTAAGCATTTCGCCCGGCACGCTAATGTTTCTGTCAGCTCGCCACCTTATTCTATAGGTCTCTTTTGCTAAACTGCTAAGTTACAGGCACGCAAACACACCAAAATCAGTTGTCAAGCAACAGTGGGGAGAGAAATACAGACACAAAAATATACACACACATACATATATATTTTTTTGAATACTTTTCTCAATGGATTAAGTGTTTGTTTCTGTTTTTGTCTTCTGCAATTTTATTTTTGGATCTTCTATATATATGAAGACTTTTCCTCATTCTGGCTGTTTTTCTCTCTACAAACGGAAAGTTGCATTATGGAACAATCATTTTCACAAGATTTTTTATTTATTTATCACCTGACACGATATGTCAGCACCACCAGATATTCTTGAACCAGTTTTTGTGTGTCCCACAAGAGGTGTCATTGTTAGATATATCGAAACAATTGTTGTGATTAATAATATATACTCGTATATTCTATCTTCTGTCTTTCATTTGTTATTTACATATATATATACACACACACACGATGGGCTTCTTTCAGGTTTTGCCTACCAAATCAACTCACAAGTCTTTGGTCGGCCCGACACTATAGTAGAAATCACTTAACCAAGGTGTCATGCAGTGGGACTGAACTTGGAACCATGTGATTTGGAAGCAAGCTTCCTACCACACCACCAGGCCTGCACCTGCACCTCCACAGAGCAATGCCTAATCATGCATTATCTTGTAGCTTCAAGATTTCAATGGTGTGTTTGTATATTTTTAGAATGACATTGCAGGATAGGTGTGAGAGGTTGGATCTGGTAAATTTCAACATAAAACGAATAAAATATTTGGGTTGGATATAGTCAGATTAACTACTAAGGAGTTAAACCATACACAACATACATGTTCTCTTTAACATTTAGACTACATCCTATTTCTGATACAAGGGCTTGGAAACCTCCTTAGTGTTGAAGACAATAAAATCTACATTCTATAAACTGATTGGCGTTTGGCAGAGAATTCATTCATATGACACATACAAAAATTGGCATTTTCAAACTAGACATGGTTCCCCAACCTATCAAGAGGAGCAGTAGCACAGAACAGGAACTGAATCAGACCATGATGATCTATACAAATCATGCCAAGAAGGAAAGTGGTTATGAAGTGATAATGATGATGATGATGCTATATACATGAGTGTATAATTATATATAAAGACACATGCATGCACACACACATACACACTCACACATTCATATCTATGTATATGTAAATAAACATATATGTATACATACATATACTATATATATATATATATATATATATATATATATATATATATATATATATATATACAAATGATACATATGTATACAAATGATATATATGTATATATATATATATATATATATATAATATATATATATATATATATATGTATGTATTATATATATATATATATATATGAACAAGGATGATGTTGATATATATATCATACTGGAACTTGGTGCAACTCTTTGGCTTGCCAGTTTCAGTCAAGCTGCCTAACCTATGCCAGCATGGAAAGCAGCCTCTAAATGATGATGATGATGATGATGATGATGATGATGATGATGATGATGATGATGATATGTATATATCATCATCATCATTACCATCATTGTTTAGCATCTGCTTTCCATGCTGGCAGCGGTTTGACTGTTTAACTGAGGACTGGCAAGCCAGGAAGCTGCATGGGCACCAATCAGATCTCGCAAGTTTCTACAACTGGATGACCTTCCTAATGCCAACAACTCCAAGAGTGTAGCCGGTGCTTTTTACTTGTCACAGGTACAGGAGCCAGTCAGGTGGCACTGGCAGCATGGACCATGCTCAAATGGTGTTTTTTACATGGCACCGACACTGGTATCAATAATGCTCGAATGATGCTTTTTACATGCCACCAGCATGAGTGCCAGTCAGGCGGCACTGGCATGAGTCACATCCATAATTTCACTTGACTCAGCAGGTCTTTTCAAGCACAGCATATTGCCCAATGATTGAAGGGTACTTTTAAACAGGTCGGTTATACAACACTAGCATCAGCCACAATCTCACTTGGCTTGTTAGATCTTCTCAAGCACAGCATATCTCCAAAGCTCTCATTTGCATGTCATTGCCTTTGTGAGGCCCAAAGTTCGAAGGTTGTGCTTCACTACCTCATGATATGTCTACCTGGGTCTACCTCTTCCACATGTCCCTACCACTATTAGGGTGTGACAGTTCGTTACACAGCTGTCCTCATCCTTACCCAACACATGACCATACCAGCAGAAATCTTTCTTGCACATCACAACTGATGGTTCTTATGGCCAACTTTTCTCTCAGGGCGTTTACACTCTGCTGTGCTTGCACACTGATATTACACATCCAGCGGACATACCAGCTTCCTTTCTTACAAGTCTATGCATGTCTTCAGCAGTCGCAGCCGAAGTTTCACTGCCGTGTAGCATGTCTGTTTGCACACATGTATCATACAAGCTACCTTCCACTCTGAGTGAGAGGCCCTTTGTTATCAGCAGAGTTAGGATCCCTCTGAACTTTGCCCAAGCTATTCTTATTCGAGTAGCTATGCCCTCGAAGCATCCACCCACTCCTGCTACAGACTTGGTCACCTAGGTAATGGAAGCTATCAACTACATCTAGCTTTTAATCCCTGGCATAGATTGTGTTTTCTATACATCTTCAGTGTTTATTGCCCCTGTGCATCAGGCACACACAAAAGCTATGTATGTTTGTGTATATGTTTGTGTGTCTGTGTTTCTCACCCCCACATCGCTTGACAACCGATGCTGGTGTGTTTACGTCACCATAACTTAGCAGTTTGGCAAAAGTGACCGATAGAATAAGTACTAGGCTTACAAAGAATAAGTCCTGGGGTCGATTTGGCTGCAGTCAAATGAGTGAAACAAGTAAAAGATATATTCAAATGCACGCATGAATATATATATATATATATCCACCTACAGGTCAATAAACACATTCACACCCATATACAGATGCTTATACATATAGAAAATATATATACATATACATCTACTACATATGTGGGAAATTCCGTCTGTGGGTGTGTTTCTGGAGTTGTTATCTAACTCCTCCTACATTGTTTTATCAATTTTGATGAAACTTGACACGTGAGTAGAACTGGAAACCTCGTGGAAATACTCAGATTGTTGAAGAAATCGATAAGAGGGTCCCTGGAAGGGATCCTTATATATATCTCATATATTTCATTTTAACAGCCAAGGGAAATAACTCATTTGCCGAAATTTTAACATCCAAGGAAAATAACCCATTCATTTTCCTAAATCATTTGGTATAAATCAAATTGAGTATGCATATTTCTTAGTATTTGAACTGTTAGAGTTATTTTCGCAATTTATCCAGTACAACCCTTAAACAAGTAAATAGTATTTTCCTAAACAATAGATGCACTTATTTTGGTTAGTCACTTATTCACGAATATATATGCTTTCCCAGGAATACTGGGTATGTCAGCTAGTATATAAATATATATGAATATGTTTATACATATTAACACATATATATACATACACATAAAATATATACAAAGATGAATATATATATATGTGTGTGTGTGCATGTATATACATATATATCCATTTGTATGCATCTGTTTGTGTGTTTATATATATATATACACACACACAAACAGATACACACATATTCACACACATATAGACACACACACACATATACAGCCACATATTCTTAGTGACATAACTATAATACCTACAGCATGCAACATGGCATTTAAAACGAAGACTTCTGTCTAAGTTCATTGACCAAAAGTATTGATTAATTCTACTTGACTCACATGATATCCTTGCTTTATTAATTCAAGTTCTTACCCTATTCTAATGGCACCAACTTCCCACTTTAAACCCCTCATCCACGTCACTTATATTCTCTTTACTGTCTGCATACCTGATATCGTAGTCATGACTTTCCAAAAGTTTAGATTTGTTTTGTGTGTGTCTGTGTGTGTGCACATGTGTCTGTGTGTGCGCATGCATGTATAGATATGTATATGATATATATATATATATATATATATATGTGTGTGTGTGTGTGTGTGTGTGTGTGTGTTGTGTGTGTGTGTGTGTGCGTGTGTATGTGTGTGTATATATATATATAAAAACACACAAACAGATGCATACAAACGGATATATCTGTATTACATGCACACACAGACATATATATATATTCATCTTTGTATGTATTTATGTGTATGCATATATATGTGTTAATAAGTATAAACATATTCATATATATATCAATCATGTATGGATATGTATATTGTTATATATATATATATATATATATCAATATAGACACACAGTCACTGAGTTCTATTATTACTGCTATTTTTATTTCAATGTGGTAATCTAATCTATGTATTTCTATTTGAAGTTTCTCAGTTTCTTCTCTGCTGGATTTTATTTATTGTATATGTATGTATACACACACTAACACACATACACAAGCACACATGCATATCATCATCATCGTTTTCCGTGCTGGCATGGGTTCGACAGTTTGGCTTAGGTCTGGAGAACCAGCAGCTGCACCAGGGTCCAGTCTGATCTGGCAGTGTTTCTACAGCTGGATGCCCTTCCTAATGCTAACCACCCCAAGAGTATAGTGGGTGCTTTTTACGTGCCACTGGCACAGGAGCTACACAGGCAGGCCTGGCATCAATCATGTTCAGATAGTGCTACATATACATACATACATACATAATACATACATACATACATACATACATACATACATACACACATACATTTATATATATATATATATATATATATATATATATGATATAGATACACATATATATATATATATATATACACATACATAAAAATATACATATATATATACACACACGCACGCATACACATATACATTATATACATACATATATATATATACACACACACATATATATATATATACATATATGTATACAGACATATATATACATGTGTATATATATATATAATATATATATATATATATATTTGTATGCATGTGTATATATATATATATATATGTATATCTATCTATATATATATATATGTGTGTGTTTATTTATTATCGACCATGCACACTCAATGTATGTGGTAGACATTCACAATGTGTATGTGAATGAATGCTATGGTATGTTGCATTAGTTACCTACATATACTAAATTGTTATATAAACATAAATGTGCATGTGTGTTTTTCACTTATTTGTCTTTTAGTATACACACAAGCATATATACATATACACATACATTTGTACATTTGTATATATGTGCATGCTTACAAACACACACACATATATACACAGATGTAGATATATATTTAAAAACCATGTACAAATGATGTACAGATATATACGCACCCATGCGTAGTGTTAGCATTCCCATATGACTGTGTTTACATACATCAATGTTTGTGTATGCGTGTTTGTGCATGTATGTGATTGTGTCTTACTGTGTCTTATAAGTGTTGAAGCAAGCATACAAGCTACACAAAGCAATCACACACAACACACACATACGCACAAACACTCACACATACAATATACATGCATTTGTACAACTCTTATAAATATAAACACAATGATACGAATTCACACAAAGTATATCTTACACATACACAAACTCACAGATACACAAACAAACACTGTATTAATTCACTCCTAAATATCTGGCCAAATATATTCCCTTCGTGTCTAACTCTGATAGCAAGAAATGAGCAAATAATGTTAGTGCAATAAAATGATAAAACACTTTTATATCTTGTAGAAGTGGTTCTAACAATGTACTCAATAAGTATACTATATAATATACGTAAGTCCCCCTCTTACAATCAGCAATAGATAAATGTATCTTCATAAACATTCTTGTATGAACAAACTCATGTATAAAAACTTAGTAGAAAAACTTTGCAAAATGGGCATTTTCACTTATAGTTACTTACTCTTTTACTTGTTTCAGTCATTTGACTGCGGCCGTGCTGGAGCACCGTCTTTAGTCGAGCAAATCGACCCCGGGACTTATTCTTTTGTAAGCTCAGTACTTATTCAATCGGTCTCTTTTGCCGAACCGCTAAGTGACGATGATGTAAACACACCAGCATCGGTTGTCAAGGTGGGGACAAACACAGACACAGAAACACATACACACACACACACACATATATATATACATATATACGACAGGCTTCTTTCAGTTTCCGTCTACCAAATCCACTCACAAGGCATTGGTCAGCCCGGAGCTATAGCAGAAGACACTTGCCCAAGGTGCCACACAGTGGGACTGAAGCCGGAACCATGTGGTTGGTTAGCAAGCTAATTACCACACAGCCACTCCTGTGTATATAAAAACAAAACAACTTATTTCAGTATATTTCTTATGTACTTATGTGAGGGTATGTGTATGCATGAAAGTGTATGTCTATATGCAGGTACTTCTCAAAATGCGAATACACATACTGAATGATCATAAAGCTGATGTTTATTGAAATATATTTCATTTTCAAAATTTAAGAGAATCTAAATCTATAGACCGAATTTAATCATTTTATGAATGCCTGATTTCAAATTGATGGTCATTCTAACCCAGGTACTGTTGATAGAGCAAGACAATGGAATTACTAACATAAGAAAAATTTCCTTCTGTATGTGTGTACATTCTTTTTCAATGGTGCTTCACAGTTCATTGACTGCTACCTGTTCTGTACTGCAATCTTCATCTTTTAAGTATACCAATAAAAAATTCCTAGTGGTGTTAGTTCAGGTGAACATGGAGGTTATTCACCTGAACCACTTCATCCAATCAGCCAGTTTGACAAAATTTCATCAAAGTAGTGTGGGGGTGTCTCATCTTGCTGGAATTTCCTCAAGCCAAGTGAGTGGAGAAGGCCATCTTGCTGGATATAAAACTCAACATCTTTAAAGTTCATTTCAATAATAAGTGTGAAAGATTTTCACAGCAATTTCAAGTAAATGGGACCAATCATAGTACCATACAAAGAATGGTTCAACGAATCCTTTTGTGTGTCTTCTCAGGCACACCAAATTTTCACAACTGGTTCCTTTTCATTTCCTCAGTTATGCTCAGTGTCCAAATATCCTTTCTCACCACTTCGTTCCTCCTTTAGCCACTTCAATATGGCAAAAAGGGAACAACATTCAACAAAACCAGTTAGACAAGAAAAAAACACATCACAATCCCTACAAAACATACAGAAGTCTAGTTAAAAGTTATAGATATAGAATTGGATATCTACATATAAATACAGTAATGTATTACATTTGATGTTTGTCTTTCATGATTAGTTATGTACAGATTAATTCATTCTATGTAACGACTATGTTTATGTATCAGATACAAAGAAACACGAAAGAAGAGAGATGAAAAAATGAAAGAAAAGGATGATGTACAGAAATATATATATGCACTCATGCATAGTGTCTTAGCATGCATGCCCATATGACTTTGTTTACATACATTAATGTTTGTATATGCGTGTTTGTGCATACACAAAACGAAAAATGGTGGTGGGGGCACAACAGCAAAAGATGGAAGGGAGGGGGCGAGGGGCCACAAATCCCAGAATAAGTGGGGTGCTGAGCCATGTGCTGTGGCAATGCCTTGATGGCATTGCCACAGAGAATGGCCTGTGACACTTACTACAGTAGTTATTCCCCCTTGTGGAACTCATTTTCTGACATACTGCCATTATCCCTATTCTTCAGAGGAAATCAGTAGTATGGAGTTGTAGAACACCTTACATCTCAGTGGCGACTGGCACAAATTTTTTTGTTTCCTCCACATTATGGGCAGCAACACCAGGGTTTGCAGCAAATGCTGCAAGGTTAATGCCCACAAGGGGCTACACACAGAGGGGACAAACAAGAACAGACAAATGGATTAAGTCGATTATATCGACCCCAGTGCTTAACTGGTACTTATTTAATCGAACCAAAAAAGATGAAAGGCAAAGTCGACCTTGGCGGAATTTGAACTCAGAACCTATTTCTTTACTACCCACAAGGGACTAAACACGGAGAGGGCAAACAAGGACAGACAAACGGATTAAGTCGATTATATCGATCCCAGTGCACAACTGGTACTTATTTAATCGACTCTGAAAGGATGAAAGGCAAAGCCGACCTTGGCGGAATTTGAACTCAATGCGTAAATACAGACAATATACCGATAAGCATTTCACCCAGCATGCTATCGTTTCTGCCAGCTTGCCACTGGAACATATGTTGTACAGATATATATATATATATACACTCATGCATAGTGTCTTAGCATTCCCATATGACTGTGTGTATATACATCAATGTTTGTGCAACTGTGGAGCTAAGATAAGTGAAAGCATTCTGGTGGAGTGTGCCAGTATTTCAAAAAGACAACATTTTCACATGTATTGTATCATGCAAATTCTGCTTGAGTATTACATTTAGTATACATGTGTCTGTGGAATGCTCAGTTACTTACATGATATTACATTATATCAGGAGCAGCTTTTTAGTTTAATTAAACAATTGAGTCTTCATTATCTAAACATGGATCTCCAATGTCACTTACCACCATCACACTTAATACCTCAGCCAACATAGAAAAGTGTACTATTAGACACATGATCCCAGAAAATAACACTGGATAGAAAATGGAATGCTTTTTGTAAATAAGTCTGCTTCATCACAGCTGACTTGGGGCTAAAGAGACAACAACAAAATTTCATGCCACAACACAGAAAACATGCTAGGAATTATATACAACACTTCACAACATATTACCTGCAGACAGAAGGCATTGTCAAACAAACAAACCATTAAATAACTTCCTTGAAGCTTTTCAAATGTTCTAAGCTGCAGTAAGTTTTGTACCTGCAGAGTATTGTTAAGAACTAAGGCTGTATTCATGAGAAAATCCATTAAAGTGAATATATTTACATAGAAGGGAAACCACTAAGTAAGCAAGACAGCTATATCAGAGGTTTGAGGTTCAAATCCACTGACGATTTTATATAGTTGAGGAATACGCATTTTTTGCTTTCTTTGTGTAAGTATCAGAAAAAAGAAACAAAATTTCTGGTACACTTTGCTGTGATTTAAACATTTCTATGTATTTTAATAGAATGGTTAAAATTTTAAGGTATTTCTGTTAAGATTCCATAAAAAGGTAATTGCTTTCTATGTTGTTCTATGACAAGATATATTGCTCTAGAATTGAGGCTATGTGGAATTAGGAACCAGCCTGTTTTGTTTCATTGAATGAATAGTTAACCTTTAGCAAAATCAACCATTTAGAAAAAGAAAAGATCTTTTGGTATTCCTGATGTTGCAGCTTGCCTGGAAATTGGAAACAATACTATTTGACAGTAGAATAGCTACCATTAACCAAATCATTCAACTGTAAAACACAAGCTGATAACGGAAGAAAAACAACGAAAGAAAATGAAAGGCAGACACTTGAATTTATAGATTTGTCAAATCCATTCCATGCAAGCATTGAAGTAAAGGATATAAAAGTTGTCTAAAAAAATATAAAATAATCTCTTCTTTTCTTTTTATTTTTAACAACTTAAACAAATTTTGCTTTCACATATTCAAATATTTGATTTGCACAAATTTGAACTCAAAAGCTTGGAATTAAATGCAATTCTCAAAAGCAAGTTGTATTTCTAGTTTTTATCACACTTAAAGTTACAGCTATGTTAGAAAAACATTAATCAAGGGAATTTAGGCTTGTAGTAATTCATATAAAAATTCTCACTGTAATGCATTCGTTGATGCATGTTCAGGCATGCATGCACATATGTGCATGTGTTTTGTGCACTTGCTTCTTTATTTTATTAACCAGTATTTATGTATGTGATTGCATGTCTCTTTGTGTCCATGTGTTTGCGTAAGTTCTTAAGAAGTGTACGGTTATAAAAGTTTAAGGGTGTATTTGACTGTGAAAAGGGGCTCCGATGTGATTTTTGTGAGTGTGCAATTTCATAATTGTATCTCAATAAACTTGCTTGTGTGAATTTATATTTGTGGGGAAAGAAAACGATATCTGTGTATCTTTATGTTAATGTTTGCATGTTTATCTCAGTGATTTTATATGATCTGATACATGACCAATTGCGAAAGTGTAACTATGCATCTAGACTTGGTGTGAATATCTATGTATATGCATGATCGAGCATAGGTATGTCTGTGCATTTCAAAAGTGTCTGCAAGGTATGTGAGAGTTAATGTCATTATTGTAATGTGCATGCACATTTGTGTAAATTTTTATGTGCAAGAGCATGTGTTGGAAAAGAGGGGACTGAATACGATTGCTTTTAAGAAAGCGAGGGAGTGAGGAGAAGAGAATTAATAGCCATGTTTGCGAGAGAGCAAATGTGCATATGTGTGGGAGACGGAGAAAGATTGAATATGCAGGTATGTGAGATGGAAACTTCTAGCTTGCAAGACTACAAATATCTATGGCTGCATCTGTATACATGCGTATATCAGGGAGTAAAATATATGAGAGTGCACATTTATTTCCTACTTCAAATATGTTGGTTAGTGTGCATGCGAGCATTCAAGCATGCATCAACTATTGTATATTAATGTCCATATGCCTCTGTTCCTATTTGCATGTGCATAGTGCACGAGTCTATGTAAGAGTGTACATGTATGCATGTATGCATATTTGTTGTGTATCGACATATTTGCATATACCTGAAGACTATATATAGCACAAGAATATCGCTTTCTTCATTACTCTGTGGCCTATTTGATTTGATCCTATAGAATCACAAGAGACTGAAAAGAATATCATATTTTGCCAGTACAAACAGGCCTATACACTTTGTATCAATCAAACAAATGCCTTTATGTCTGAGCAATAAAAGAAAAACTCAGCAGAATGGACATTCACGTGGAAGCTTTGGTTGAAGGATCCAATAATGCGAATGCATTCTTCATTGTATTCCATATATGTTAGCGAGCATTTTGTATCTCAGTCTTCACAAGTGGTTCTATGAATATATAAATCATTATACATCCCTATCCTATGTATATATATGCAAATGTACTTGAGAGCGTGTGTGTGTGTGTGTGTATGCCTATATACATATGTGTATCATAATCATCATATTCTGTTTGCATTTCATGCTAGCATGAGTTGTATTAGTCATTGCTATTCTACTAGATAGGTCGAGGAGAGGGTCATCTCTCTCGTGAGATTAATTTATGGCTTGACTTCTATGGTTGGATGACTTTTCTAAAATCAATCAATTTACTGAGTGTAGTGGGTACCTTTTTCCACAGCTCTAAATAGGATAGATTTGAGTGAGGGATGGATACCAAGAAATGGTTAAATAGTGAAATTGAATGACAGCAGTCAATACTGAAGAGTATGTAGATGTATGTGCATCTGTGTATGCATATGTATTTGCACAAACTCAGATATATAGAGTGGCCCAATAGTCACTGAGGGGTTACAGTCTTTGATAATTCTTTTATTCTTTTATTTTTTTCTTTCTTTTCGGAGAATTTATGAACTAGGTCCTGAAAATTAATTATAGGAAATATGTCATCACACAGAGCACCCAAGTGGTGAAATTGTTCTATCGAAATCAGGGGTCAATTATTCAAACCCAGGGAGCACAAAAGAGAATTGCACTTCATAAAGTGTACAGTATGGTGTGCAATTATGGTAGATGAGATAATTGGGCCTTATTTCTTTGAGGATGTTGATGGGAATGCTGTCCCTGTGACTGGTGAGCAATAAAGATACATGATCAAGAATTTTTGCACCTGGTCTATCAAAATACGTTCAATATGTGGTTCTATGTGTGTGTATGTGTGCATGCGTGTGTTTGCGTGCGTGTGTGTATAAAGGTCCTTCTCTTGACGATTTGCAGATGCTGATGTCACATGAAAAAAAAACCCTTATGCTCATGCCATGTAAAAGTGCCCATGCTAGTGCTACTTAAAAACACTCATTCCAGTGCTATGTAAAAGCACTCTGTGAAGTGGTTGGCACTAGGAAGGGCATCCAGCCATAGAAACCATGCCAACATTGAAAGCAGATGCTGAGTAAAGACGATGATGATTGTTATACATATATATAAATATATATATATATATATATATATATATATATATATATATACACATACATATACATACATATCTATAAGTATAAATATATATAATATATTATACATATATAGTGGCTGCTTTCTCAAATATGAGCAAAGCCATTGCTAGAAATAATCATTGAAATGAGTCATTGATAATGCAATGTAAGGCTCTTATATGACTCTTGAGACATGTCTTTTTAATGTTCCAACTCAATGGCACACCTTTCCACAGGCTGTACATGTTCTGTTGTAAATAATAGCCAATTCCCAATTTACAAGGGGTTGATTCTTGTGATTTCTCTGATGGCTGACCTGATGTCCATGAAATATATAATATAATACAATATGTATATATATATATATTTAACATGTCCTTGTTACCAAAGACTGTATATATGTATTGTAGCATTTTGTGACAACCAATAATTAACACAACCAAACTTTTACATGTTACTTTTGACAAGCTTTTTCTAAAGAGTGAAACCGGTAAAGTAAATAAACATCTTTAAAAATTGCATTTTCAAACCTTCTTTCGTATATAATTCCACTCATGCGGTACCTTACAACTCCATTTATATATATATATATATAAATATATATATATATATATATATTATATATATATATATATATATATATATATATATATATATACATATATATATAATTAAAAATAGGATAAAATCTTTATAAGAATTTATCAAGTAGTTAGTGTGAAAAACCTCATAAAGGAAAAATCCATCAATTATTCCTCTTAAATATATTTACTCATATTAAGGGCATTACTATATTTAAATGCCTCATGCTAGGAGGGACTCTTAAAGTCAAAACTACCATAATAAATAAACACATTGTACTGAACTCGAGGGAATGCAACTCTCAAAGCAAGCATTTTAAAAACTGAATTCAGCTGCATATCATATGATTTTATAATTTGTGCACAAAATGCACTTTTTAATCGTCAGTGCAAGCATAATTCAAGATACATAAAAATGAACAAAAATCAACATACCAGACGAACAGCAAATGTACTCAGCATAGTACATAGAATTGGTTACCCTTATATATCTATGTAAAAGGCGGGCTTTTCGAATTGCATCTCAGTATATGTGTTTATTCAGAATAAAATTCAGCATTGAATATATTCCGGTTAAATTTACAATTTAAAAATAGGATAAAATCTTTATAAGAATTTATAAAGTAGTTATGCTCGCTTCATGAGTTGCATTCCCTTGAGTTTGGTACAATGCGTTTATTTATTATGGTAGTTTTGATTTTAAGAGTTACTTATTGGAATTGCTATTATCTCATATCCAAATTGTATTGTTGCTATTGGATTAGCGAAATAATTATGAGAATGTGACCAGGTGATAAGCCCCACTTTTCTGGGAATTGCCAGGTACATCAGCTAGTACTTCTATAAATGAGTAGAACAAGATATAGATTCAGAGACTTACAGACTCAGCTATCTGTCCACATAATAATCCAACAGAGAGAAGTGCAATGCAGAGTATCTATCCCACTAAAACCAGAAAATTCAGTCAATGGAATTATTTTATGAGGAATGTACAAAACCATAAAATTCAGGAAGTATGAGAGGTGAATAGATATTTTCATCTAACCAAGGATTATGAAATGAGAATCATGGCCATTTTGCAGCCTCTTTTCCTATATTATTAATTTCTGTGATGAAGTAACTATGTTTACATATTTGCATTGATATGCATGCTTGGCATTATACAATACAATCGTTCATTATCGGCATTTGATGCTTTGGGAACCAGACAAAAATTGCTGCAGCTTGGCTGGGATGTGTTATCCCACCCTCCATATTCCCCAGATATTGCTCCTTTGGATTTCCACTTATTCAGGTCTTTGCAGAATAGACTT
>NC_043000.1:142942505-142947505 GCF_006345805.1 Octopus sinensis
ACACATACACTCACACAGACATTCACACACATACTTGGATTTGCAAAAGCAGAATTTCTTTGCTAAAACATTTAATCTGTAAAATAAAACTCTACAGTTATATTTCACTAATATAGAATCCACTTTGAATTTTTGCTTCCTTGATCTTTGATTTAAGAACTGTCCTAAGTCAAAAGAATTGTTCTTATTTAAGAAGTAAACATGGACAAATTTGTTTCCCCCGAATCAAAAGCTTCGCATCAATGGTCTCCTACCTGTTGTGCAAAACAGGTGCTACAACTACTGAAGTATTGACGATGATCTAACATAGAAAGATACTGTGAACAAGAATAGTGCAACCAAAAAATATTACACCTGATTTAAAAGTATTTGGCAGTCATAGATTTCCTCTTACAGCAATAAAATATTCCTCAATTCATTTGCAGTATACACACTGGTATCAACATTTGAAATATTCAGCTGGCTTATATAGGAATTCTACTTCATAATCTTTAAATATAAGTATATTCATATATACAGTGTCTGTGTGGTAAGTAGCTTGCTTGCCAACCACATAGTTCTGGGTTCAGTCCCACTGCATAGCACCTTGGGCAAGTGTCTTCTACTATAGCCTCAGGCCGACCAAAGCCTTGTGAGTGGATTTGATAGGCGGAAACTGAAAGAAGCCCATCATATATATGTATGTGTGTGTATATGTTTGTGTGTCTGTGTTTGTCCCTCCACAGCATCGCTTGACAACCGATGCTGATGTGTTTACGTCCCCGTAACTTAGCAGTTCTGCAAAAAAGAACAATAGAATAAGTACTAGGCTTACAAAGAATAAGTCCTGGGGTCGATTTGCTAGATCGACTAAAGGTGGTGCTCCAGCATGACCGCAGTCAAATGACTGAAACAAGTAAAAGAGAGAAAAGAATATTCAGTTTCTACTCCAGATTTTGTAATATTGATTTCAAATTTTAGCACAAGGCCAGTGATTTGAGGGGATGGGGCAAGTCAATTGCATCAACCCCAGTGCTCAACTGGTACTTTTTCTATTGACTCCGGGAGGATGAAAGGCAAAGTTGACCTGGGCAGAATTTGAACTCAGAATGAAAAGACCGACAAAGTACTGCTAAGCATTTTGCTTGACACAGTAACAATTTTGCCAGCTTGCTGACTTACACGAAATTTTGTAATATTACTAGTAACTAATATAGTACTACTATTTTTACTACTATTATTAGAACCCATTAGCCATCAGGAAGCACCAATGACCAGCATCATGTGAATTTTGTAAGAAAAATATGCAAACTCCCAAAACTGAAACCAGGAAATATGTATTTAATTTATTTCAATTTCTTTTCCCTTTTCTGACAGGATGATTAAATTGACTTAAAATAATTGAAACAAGTAGCAGGTTATGATAAGAATGTAAATATTTTCTTTCATTTATTCATGATAAAGTTCTCAAAATATTTGCTTTTTATTTCTATATATTGTTATCAATCAATACCTATTTCTTTACTACCCACAAGGGGCTAAACACAGAGAGGATAAACAAGGACAGACAAACGGACTAATTCAATTATATTGACCCCAGTGTGTAACTGGTACTTATTTAATTGACCCCTGAAAGGATGAAAGGCAAAGTCGACCTTGGCGGAATTTGAACCGAGAACGTAACGGCAGACGAAATACCACTAAGCATTTCGCCCGGCGTGCTAACGATTCTGCCAGCTCGCCGCCTTGTCAATCAATACCATCTTACATCCATTTTCCATACTGACATGGGTGAGATGGCTTGACAGGAACTAACAAGACAGCACTAATCTCTATTGTCTGTTTCTGCATGGTTTCTATAACCGGATGCCCTTCTTAAAGCCTTCTACTTTACAGAGGGTCAGTGTGTGTTCTTTTTATTTGGCATCAGAAGCAGTGAGGTCACAAAGGTTCCTCAAATGGAGGGAATTATTGTGGAACACAAAAAAGGTGTCTTGCATTAGAAAAGGAACATGGCTATCTGAGAGAGGGAGAAAAGAGAGAAAGAAGATGGTGAAGATGTGATGGAGAGAGGGCAGGGGCTGTAGCATCAAGTTTCAGAAAGGTGTATTTAGGGATATGGACTGGATAATTTCTCTGTCATTCTCTCTCTCTCTCTCTCTCTCTCTCTCTCTCTCTCTCTCTCTCTCTCTCTCTCTCTCTCTCTCTGTAACTATGGAGTTTCCCACTGTTGCCCACGTCTGTGCCTCATGCTGAGCCATTGCTTCAGCCAGTATCATGGATTGGAGAATGTCCAGTTCCTTTTTGAGGACATCTAACTCCACATAGTGGAGATATTCTTAACATTCTTTTGGCAAAGAATCGAAGAGTTATGGGATTTTGAACCCTAAGCTTTTGCAGTCGCTGGTCCTAACTTTAGATAAGGTGGATGGCACCTCTGGTGCAATGTAATAGGATCCAATTTGGGGATTTGTATATAACTAGGTGCAAAAATTAGGTGATAACCTTTTCCAGAATTTTCCACATATATATTATTACATATCTAATGGAGTAAAGCTACAGATTTTTCAAACTCTCCCTGTAGTTCATCTGCTGCACTGTTATAATCTTTTTTAATGTAGTGAAGTTGGACCTCTTAAGCTCTGCTGTTAGTTTCAAGCCATTTGGTGACCACAGCTGAGAGCAGTAGTCCAGCCAGTTGAGAACAATGTTCCTCCACAGAGTGAACATGTCTTCTTGGTCTCTTCTGTCTTGAAGGGCTTGAATATCTATCCTACAAGTTGTCTGCCCTTTGTTGCTAACCTGGTAATGTGCATATGAAATGATGCATCAGTGCACATAATGATCCTCAGGAGTCTCACCGTCTGTGATCCTGGCATTGCAGAGCCTTTGGATCCAGTAAAAGCAGGCTTTAGTGCATTTGTGAGCAGATAGCATTGTGACTTAAATTTTCCAACTTTAACTTTCATGTTGCTTTCTTCAGCCCACTTGTATATTGCATGTAGGTCCAACTGTAATCTTACAACAACTTCTTAGTTCTTTATTCCCTATGATATGTTTTCGTTTAGCTTTTCAGGAAGTTTACCACTAGCAAGGAAACACTGGAAAAGTATCTGAAGTGGTTTCACTAAAGTCTGTTTATATGACATCAGAAGAACAGCTGGGAAGCTATTGGGTCCAGTTACTGAGCTTAAGCTCATTTTCTCTATGGCCATGGTTACATCTGTTACATTATCATTGTTGTTGTTGTTGTTGCTGTTACACTAGTGCATGCTAATTTAGTTAGATATTTTATCTTAAGGTTTGGTGACAACTAGATTCCTCAAACTGCAAAGATCTTTCTTAGATTCTTACTTAATATAGGATGGTATTTCTTTGCAGGTCAACAATGTGAGTTTCAATTCCAGTCTCTTACACTTATTTTGGGTGTTGTGCCAAGGGCACCAATTACAACAGGAATAATTGTTGACTTGGTCTTCCACAGCCTCCTCAGTTCTCTGGCTAGATCCTGATATTTCTCAATTGTTACAATTTCTTTAGTATTGAATTTGTTATCATAGGGAATTGTAAAATCTCTGGTCTTACACTATTTGTTTACATTGTCCTCTATGATCTCATCCATTCTTCTGGTTTCAATAATAAGGCCAGTCTTTATGGAGAAATCCCAAAAGATCTTTGAATTCTCATTTTGTATCACAGCTTCTAGTTTATATTCATATCACTCTTTTGTTGTTTTGAAGCCATAAACTTGGCTAACATCTCAATGCACTCTTTTGCTTATGCAGTCATATCTGTGCTTATAGTCCTTTTGTGCTAGTATACTGTATTCATTACAAATGTGACTGATACTTTCATCTCCTTTCTTACAGATTTTACATTTGCTGCCTGACTGAGTTTTGTGGATCTTTACTTTTATTAGTTTTGTTCTAAAGACTTGTTCCTGAGCAGCTATAATTAACATTTATGTCTTTCATTTGTAGTACCCATCCATCAACCAGAACCAGTAATCTTTACTTCCAACATTCTCAGTTTGTTGCAGGAATTGACCCAGCATTTCCATTTCTTTCCATCTGTATTTTTTTTTCTTTTTGCCTCTTTGAATTCTCTTACTGTTTTGGTCATTTTTTTAGTTATCTTTGGCAGCTGATAGTATTCCATCTTTACTCTGCTCAACATAATTCTTCCAACCCAGTATCACAGTATGAGAAGTGTCTTCTGCATTTAGTAATCCTCTGCCACCTTCCATTTTTTTTTTTTTTTTTGTAGCTTGAGTCATTCAGTATTGCTTTTAGTGTGGAGTGTGTTGTACATCATGTGCAGCTTTCTAGTTCTTCTATTGAAGTTCTGCAGCTTGACCTTTATCCGTTTCAGAAAGGGAGCAGAGTGTCTCAATACAGGCATGTATTTATGGCTTTAATGAAGTTGTGACCATTTACTTTTCTATAGTTACCATTGTTATATTGTTTCTATAGTTATTATTGTTATATGAAGGCGGCGAGCTGGCAGACACGTTAGCGCGCCGGGTGAAATGCTTAGCGGTATTTCGTCTGTCGTTACGTTCTGAGTTCAAATTTCGCCAAGGTCACCTTTGCCTTTCATCCTTTCGGGGTCGATAAATAAAGTACCAGTTTCGCACTGGGGGCGATATAATCGACTCAATCCCTTTGTCTGTCCTTGTTTGTCCCCTCTATGTTTAGCCCCTTGTCGGCAGTAAAGAAATATATTATTGTTATATGAAAACTTACTGCTTATTTTGCTGGGCATAATGGAAAGTGTCAGCTGTCCACAGCAAAAAGATTAAGGCGATATTTATTCACTGGTCATGCTTCAAGAACCCTGTAAAGAATTTCCAAACAATGCTGATTTTTGGAGGTGTTCTACCTTCACACTTACACTTATCTTTTTTCAGCCATGTTGGTACTCTTTTTACTCTTTTTTTTTTTTTTTTTTTTTTTTTTTTTTTTTTTTTTTTTTTTCTTTTTACTTGTTTCAGTCATTTGACTGCGGCCATGCTGGAGCAC
>NC_043000.1:142950005-143012505 GCF_006345805.1 Octopus sinensis
GAACCCTACCAGTGGAAGAAACCCATGGAAGAGGTAGATCCAGGAAAACATGAAATGAGGTAGTGAAGCATGACCTTCGAATGTTGTGCCCCACAGTGGCAATGACAAGAGACCAAGACTTCTGGAGATATGCTGTGATTGAGAAGATCCAGCAAATAAAGTTAGATCACAGCTGTAGCCTATACCAGTGCCACATAACCAGCCAATATAAAAAGTACCTTTGAATCTTCAAGTGACAAGCCTTGCTTGAGGAGAACTATTCAGTCAAATAAAAATCAAAATCACAATCGATTCGAAATCAAAATGGAAATTGTAGTTGTGCTTGATGCCAGTGCTGCCTCACTAGCTCCCATGCTGGTGGCACACAATAAGGACCATTCATGCATGGGTCAATGCAAGTGCTGCCTGACTGGCTGCCCATGCTTGTGGCACATAAAAACCTCATCTGAATGTGGTCGATGAGAGCCCCACTGCCCTGACTGGCTCCTGTGCCAGTGGCATGTGAAAAGCACCATCCAAACATAGCCGATGCCAGTGCTGTATTGTCCTTTCAAATGCATGTATGTATTGAATCATATTTTGTATTAAATCTAGTTTTGATTCAACATCTTTTTCTCCTCCAGTTTTCTATAATTGTTTATGGTATATTTAAACCTATAACAATATTTTTCAACTATATATATATATATATATATATATACTGGATTTGGTTTGCAAGATTCTTTATGTGAGTTCGTGTGTTGAAGCATATTCTGCTGTGACTGGGGAGAGTTAATCTTCTTTAGTACATCATAATTCAACACACTTACCGGTAAAATTTCTACTCATTTACTTATTTGTTTTTCTAAAATTTTTGTTGCGTCTTGCAACCTTTTCAATAGTTGTTGACTCTGGCCATTATTCAAGCTGTGTTCTTTTTGTTTGTTTGTACGTATGTGTGTGGGTCAGTGAGTGTGCGCATACACCTGTATGTATGTATGTATGTATGCATGTATGTATGTATGTATGCATGTATGTATGTATGTATGTATGTATGCATGTAAGTGTGTGTATGCATGTATATATGTGTGTGTGCGAGTGTGCATGTATATATATATATATATGTGTGTACGTTAGTATGTACATATTCTGCATATTCATATGTTTGTGTGTTCATAGTTGTTTGATATTCTGTGTGGGTATGTATATCTGTGCATACCTCTGTCTTCTTGTGTGTGCATGTCTAAGGTACTAAAAGAAAATAACTCTCTCTCGACACAGCAGTATATGTGTGTGTGTGTGTGTGTGTGTGTATGTGTGTTTATTTGGAAAAAATAAGTAGGAAGGGCTTTTCTGATAATTTTTCCACCTCAGTAAGTAGATACTTATAAATCATTAGGTGTATACAAATTGTGACTCTGTTTTGTGTTTCTCACTTAAAAACAGCTTTCAAATGGTTCTTTTATTGGTATCAGAGTTTCTTCAAAAGCCTTCATTTCTCTCTATGAAGGCAGGGATATTAAACTACAAACACACACAAACACACACACAAACACTCACAGACACGAACACACACACTCATGTGTAAATGCTCACATATGCATACATACAAAGAATAGGGAGAACTCATTTACTCATTCCTTTCAGAGAAAAGCTAGTGCCTATAGTACCTGAAGTTGTTAAATATATTGCCATTTTGCAGGAGCTGTATGAGTCTTCTATTTTTGTCTGAATCCTCACAAAGATAGATGTTAAAGTGGTCATTCTAGGTTTTTCTTTGAATGACTTAAGTGTAACTAAATTGGCCACACACTGTAAAGTGGATAAGAACATTAGAAGAAAATACATGGCTATTTTATGAACTTGTACATATAGTTTTGAAGACCCAGAAGAGAAACCTCAAAGGCAAAAAATTCATATCATATATTGGTTAAGTTAGAATAAGCTGTTTTCATAGCCCGTTTGAAAGAATTGTTGGAGCATTTCAACAAAACAAGTAACAAATTCCAAACCCAGGGTGTATTTGAAGGTTATCTTCCGCAATAATTTTTACTTTTGTTCTCAAAGAACACCAAGAAAATTCAAAGGACAGAATGGCACAATTTGAATCTGAAGCAAAATTTTTGTTTGAAAATATCACCGCAAGTTATCCTAATGCTTTCAAATGTAATCTTACACAAAGAATTTTCAGATGCAACAAGTGATAGCGATTCTTTGAGCTGAACTGTGGAATTTAGAATACAAGTTTTAAATTAACTCTGTTACTGCTTGCTATTCTTGTTGCATAAGGAACTGACCTGTATCAGCATATTGCAAAAAAAAAAAGGTTCAGGATCCTCTCAGAATTGACAAGCAATTTTGAAAATGATGAGAGCAATATTAAACTAATATTAGAAAGATGCCATTGACCACAAATTATAAACAAGTGTTATCCATTCAGAGAACATTTGCATGTTGGGACATCCCAAAAAGCAAAAAAAAAAAAAAGAGAAAGAAAAAGCACTAATGAAAAGGCAAAGTACAGAAATTCTTTAGCTTATTTGTGGGCAACACCTATATTGAAGTGTTCCTTAATATTACGACAGCACTTAAGCTGTACTTAACAATGCCTAACATGATCTATGAGGCAGAAAGGAATTTTTCAAAGATATCTCATAACAAACAAATCTCATCATGATTGAAGAGTGCTTAAGTTCTTTCTCCATATTGTCTGTACAAAATGCCATCACAAAGAAAATTTCGTATGACACAACTTCACATGAATATATTGTTACAAAAAGTAGAAGAAAAGAGATGTTGACATCATATGCAATTATTCATAACTTTATCAGCTTTGAGATTCACTGTTTCAAAAAGAAGAAAGGGTATTTTGTCAAACGTGTTTCATATAGAATATATTCCCATAGGTATGTGAAATGAATGATTTTATTAACTCTAGTCTTTGGCACATTTCATTCCATCAGTCCACAATGCATCAAGCATGCATCCCTAATTTTTATCCACAATAACTTGAAAACTATAAGATATATGAATTTTTTTATTCCTACCAGTGATTGAACGTGAGATAATCCAATACATCAATTTAGATCAAAATCTGTGGCACACTGATTGTATTTTTTCTTTATAGATTTGTGGTGACATGTCATGAAACATTGAAGAAAATAACAATGGTTACTTAGAAATTTCTGCTGCTAGGAAGAGATTCACTGAAGTCCCCATTTTCAAGAACTTCAGTTAATCACATGATTCTCCACCCCTTGGGCTTCAAAGTTTTTCCATGTACAAGAAAGCTTTTCAGACCTTGTTGGCTGTTGCCTTATTGTCATTGAATATGAAAGAGGCCTGCATTACAGTTTCATTTTCAGGGTACACTGTATTTTGGTATATGCAAGTGTTTGTGTTTGTATGTTTACAGATGTACATATGTGTGTATATACTTAATAAATAGGGTTCAGCAAAGATTTGCTTTACCACATACCGAAATTTAGAAATAGCAGCCAAAAAACGTTAGCTATTTCTTCTACTTTCTTTCTTTTTTCTCCTACTTTTTTTGGCTGCTATTTCTAAATTTTGGTATGTGGTAAAGCAAATCTTTGCTGAACCCTATTTATTAAATATTACTTATGTTTACCATGAAATGGTCCTTTTTTCATGCCGAATTCTGCTTGGTGAAATTATTGATTAATTCTTAATTAATTAATTTTACCCTTTGTTATTATTATGTGTGTATATATATAAATACACACACACATGCATCTATACATATATACACCCGTGTGTTATTTTCAAACTGGTAATGTTGTTCAACTACTTAACACAAGTTTATGTGATGAGACTCAATTAAAGTATTACCATAACTATTTTGTATCATGTACACACACACACACACACACACATGTATGTATGTATGTATGTATGTATGTATGTATGTTGTATGTATGTATGTATGTATGTATGTATGTATGTACGTATGTATGTATGTATGTATTTATGTATATGTGTATCTATGTATGTATGTATACAGCAAGGTATGTATGTTTTATGTTATAGGTACACACATAAATGTCATTTAAATATCTTACTACTCAAAATGTTATCAGATTAGTTTTGTAGTATGCCAGCAGATGGCGGCACACGGTTGCATACAAAGTGAATGGTGGCGGTGACCTTCATGAAGCAATGTATTGAATGACATTGCTGTGCTTACTTTGCAACTTGTCAAATTTGAGTTTTTGTGATTATGTGTATGTTACCATTTTAAAATTGGTAAGTCTGCTACAAAGACATTGAGCATTCTTCAGCAAGCTTACAGTGACAAGGTGTTGGGTCATATGCAATGTTTCAAATAACACAGGCACTTCAAGGGTGGAAGAACATTCCTAGAAGACAATGCACAATCTGCAAGACATGTTGTGAGGGTCATCCCCGGGAATGTGGAGAAAATTCATCTGCTTGTGCATGAGGATCGTCAGAGGACATATCAACAACATTGCTGATGTTATTGGTCTGTTTTATGGGTCCATAAAGGCAATCCTGACATCTGAATTGAACATGTGGTGTGTGTCTCTGCTTATTTTGTCCCCTGTCTGCTGACCACTCAGCAAAAAAAAAAATCACATTGAAGTCTGTCAAGATTTCTGTCAGTGTGCTTCTGATGACCCATCACCAGTGATGAGAGTTGGGTCTATGGGTATGACCCTGAGATGAAGCATCAGCCATCACAATGGAAGAACCCTTCATCTCCTGGACTGAAGAAGGAGTGACAGAGCTGCATCTCCATCAAAAACCCACAGAGCATATTTTCTGACATTCATGATATTGTCCATCAAGAATTTGTTCCTCGGGGCCAGACTGTCAATCAAGAGTTCTATTGCAATGTTTTGAAGTGTTTGAGGGAGGACGTTCAGATCAGGGGAGCACAAAGAATTGGAGTTTTCACAAGAACAATGCACCCTGTCTCCTCACCCATGCATTCTCCTCACTTGTGCATTTCATGCCAAACTCGACAGGGTATCACTTCTGCACCCACACTATTCACTTTTTTTATCACCTGCAGACTTCCATCTCTTCCCCAAGGTGAAAATGCAGCTCAAATGTCGCCATTTTAACACCATTGTCAATATCCAGAGAGAAACACAGTAGGTCCTCGACTCACTTATGGAAAACAACTTCCAGGCTGGATTCCAAACGTGGCAGGAATGCTGGGAACAGTGTATTGCTGCACAAGGTGACTAATTTGTAGGCGATGATGTTAGAATTTAGGTAAATACGATATCTTTTTATCAAATAAAACTAGTCAGGGAACTTTATGATACCACCGCAATCAGTAGTGGTCCCAGTACAGATCCCTGAGATGACCCCACTGAGAATTGAGCTCACCCTCCTCCAAGAGAGCACCATTGGCTGCAACTATCTGACTTCTGCTTTTTAAAGAGTCATATAGACAATCTCCTGATCTGCCACCAATACCAAGGTGGCACACTTTGTGACATCATCCCATGATCAACTGTGATGAAGGCTCAAAGCTGAGATATATCACACCCACATTTGAATGGCTGAGCTATTGTTTCAGTACCCAGTTATGATGCTGTAGCAGATGTGTGAGGCAGCTCCTCCTTTGATGGATGTCATGTCGCGTGCTTGTAAGCAAATTATTTTCCTCTAGAAATGTGATCAGCAACCCTTCTGACTATGTATTTCAGGATCTTGCTAATATGTGAGGTCAGAGAAATAGGCTTACAATTTCTAGCATCTCCTTTGCTTCCTTCTCTATGGGCAGGGCATATTATACCTTCTTTTAAGAACCTGGGGAGTTTACCATGTGTTACAAAACTCAAAAAAGGTATCTGCAGTGGTTTTATAAGACCTTTCTTGCATGCCTTTATATTTGTGTGTATATATACATATATATGTATGTGTGCATATATACATATGTATGTGTTTATAAACACATATGTATGTAAATCTATATATCTGTATTTATACCTACCTCTCTACCTATCTATCTATATCTATCTATCTATCTATCTATCTATCTATCTATCTATCTATCTATCTATCTATCTATCTATCTGTCTATCTATCTAGCTATCTATATATTTATGTGTGTGTGTGTGTGTGTGTGTGTGTGTGTGTGTTCTATCTGTGTGCAGCCCTGTGTGGCTAATAAAGAAACATATCTATCTATCTATCTATCTATCTATCTATCTATCTATCTATCTATCTATCTATCTGTCTATCTATCTAGCTATCTATATATTTATCTCTGTGTGTGTGTGTGTGTGTGTGTGTGTGTGTGTGTGTGTGTGTGTGTGTGTGTGTGTGTGTGTGTGTGTGTGGTGTTAGAAAGGGCATCAAGCCGTAAAAGTCCTGCCAAGACAGTCACAGAAATCTGGTGCAGGCTTCGGCCAAGCCAGCTCTTGTGAAACCGTCCCACTCATGCTATCATGGAAGGTGGACATTAAATGATGATGATGATGATGATGATGATTATAAATAAAGAGAGAAATATACTATGACAAAATTCATTTTGCCAATCGATATTCATATTTAACAACAATTGTTTCACAACTTAATATTGTTGTTAGATATGAATATCCAAAGATAATTCTCTCTTTAATTATAATTTTACACACAACTCTTATTTTCCCTTTGTATAATACTATACATTCTATGTGCTTTGTAGAATGATACATTAAGGAGCTTTATTTTATGGGTACCTCTAGATTAGTTGAATCCAAATATTGCTATATTGTGACTTAATTTAATATATGTGTATGCACATGTGTGTGTGAACTACTGAATATATCATATATATATATATATATAATATATATATATATATATATATATATATATATATATAATATATATATATATATATATATATATATATGAAACAGAAATCCAAAAAGAAGACAATGGAAAATATGTGACAATATATAGCACATTACTCATTTTAATTAACTGGGATTCAGGTGCATTGACATGTTCCAAAGAATACTGTTTTTTATTTAGTTTTCTATGCCTTTGATAAATTTAGGTGAGCATTGATTAATTTTTATCTCTCATGATATACAACCTTGATTAACATTACCATGCTCACTATATTAAATGGTTTAGTGTTTTCTTCACTATATCAAATTATTTCTGATATAATAGCAAGCATTCATATTCTATATTTAGTATCAAGTAAATAGAAAATTTCCCTATAAAAATTAATTAGCAACAATAAAATTCTAACAATTGACATTTTATAAATATATCACATATTAATAAACTTGAATTCCAATTGCACACAAACATGAAATATCCTTTTTATACTAATTTTTTGAAAAGTGTTTCTAAAGTTTCTCAAAAGAACACAAACTTTGATATAGTAACTATGTGCTTTCTATCAATACTATAAAATCTGAATCTCTTCATTTACGAACATATGCGAACAGCAATCCAATTAATAATAATAAAAATAAAAAACAAAACAAAACAAAACAAAACAAAACAAAAGATACAAGATCAGAGAACATAACTCATATACACCTCAAACACCTAACATTTCAGAGAATCACTGCTTAAACAAACATTTTCAATAACCTGTATTGATTCTTGAGTCAAAAAGTTTCAATAACATATATCAGTGCTGCCAAATCCCCAGGTTAAGGAAACTAAATTAAATAGTTACCATTTGCAAACTGAACCAATGTTGAACCAAATCAATATCCTACAGACACATTGGTCTTTTAAACTTTCTATCAAATATATTAGGAAACCTATCTGATAAACATCACTAAGCTGTACGTCTCTCTTATGGCTTCTGGCCTCTGCATTCAATCTTCACACTTCCCAATAAACCTCAAAGACGGAGACTGCATTCTTTCAAAATTTTCAAAATATATTAAGCAGCACCTAACTCCCAAAGAAAATACAAAAGGTGTTGTTTGAATCACGCTGGTAGTAAATTTTCATATTTAATTCCTTTGTTGGTAACAAGTCCAATCATTATGTTACTAACTACAGTTGTGTGTGCCCTGGTTGTATAAAACATAGGAAAAAAAAACAGTCACAGAAATAATTTTCTAAATAAGGTGACAAACAGTTGCTATTTCAGCCACCTTTTCTAAATTAAACATATTTTATGGCCCTTGCTCATACCTCAAAGCAAACAAAACATACTCTGATAAAGTTAATAGAATTATTACTTACAAAAACTTCCTTCATATAGGTAAATATTGACTTTAATATATAAATCAGGTATCTTCTAGACTAGATTACTCTTTCTTAACATCAACATTACTATGTTATTGTCATATATATATATATAATATATATATATATATACACACATATATATATATATATATAATATATATATATATATACATACATATATATATATACATATATATACATATATATATATATATATATACATATATGTATATAATATATATATATATATATATATATATATATATATACATATATGTATATAATATATATGTATGTATATGTATATATATATGTAAGATATATATGTATATGTATATATATATCATCATCATCGTTTAACGTCCGTTCTCCATGCTAGCATGGGTTGGACGGTTCAACCGGGGATTTGGGAAGCCAGAAGGCTGCACCAGGCTCCAGTCTTATCTGGCAGTGTTTCTACAGCTGGATGCCCTTCCTAACGCCAACCACTCCGTGAGTGTAGTGGGTGCTTTTTACGTGCCACCTGCACAGGTGCCAGGCGAGGCTGGCAACGGCCACGGTCGGATTGGTGTATTTAATGTGCCACCGGCACGGAAGCCAGACGAGGCGGTGCTGGCATCGGCCACGAGTCGGATGGTGCTTTTTACGTACCACCAGACCAGGGATCCTGGCTGGTTCAATTCGATTTCGATTTCGATTTCAATTTCGATTTCGATTTCGCTTGCCCCAACATGTCTTCGCAAGCAAGGGGGTTGGCATGGGTGCCTGTTGTACGGTCAGATTGGTGTATTTTATGTGCCACCGGCACAGAAGCCAGTGGAGGTGGCGCTGGCATCGGCCACGAGTCGGATAGTGCTTTTTACGTACCACCAGACCAGGGAACCTGGCTGGTTCAATTCGATTTCGCTTGCCCCAACATGTCTTCGCAAGCAAGGGGGTTGGCATGGGTGCCTGTCGTACGGTCAGATTGGTGTATTTTACGTGCCACCGGCACAGAAGCCAGTGGAGGCGGCGCTGGCATCGGCCACGAGTCGGATAGTGCTTTTTACGTACCACCAGACCAGGGATCCTGGCTGGTTCAATTCGATTTTGACTTCGATTTCGATTTCGCTTGCCCCAACATGTCTTCGCAAGCAATATGTATATATATATGTATATATAATATATATATATCTAAATGTAATATGTGACAATTATTCGGTAGCCATGATAACACTCCGAGTTTCAGATTCCATGGTGGAAATCCACGCCTCCATCTCTTCAGTTATCTGGCCATCGGATAACTGAAGAGATGGCGACATGGATTTCCACCTCGGCATCTGAAACTCAGAGTTTTATCATGGCTACCGAATAATTGTCACATATTACATTTACAGATAAATTCCTCTATTTGCACAATATTGAGGTCTCTTTCTTTCTTTTGTTGTCTTACCATTTTTATCAATAATATATATATATATATATATTACATATGCATATATATATTGCATAAATATATATATATATATATATAGATATTTGAGCGAAGTCGTTGCCAGTGCCACTGGACTGGCTCCTGTTCAGGTGGCATGTAAAAAGCACCATTGTGTTTCCACATTGCTCACCAGATAATGGATCGGGAGACTCTGTCAAAGGTTTTCTCCAAGTCCACAAAAGCTAAGTAGAAGGGGTTTATCTTTAGCTAGATATTTCTCCTGCAGTTGTTGAACCAGGAATATGGCATCAGTGGTGCTTCTACCCGGAACAAAACCGAACTGCATCTCATCTAAGTAGACTCTGTCCCTAATGAGATGGACTATGACCCTCTCTGTGACCTTCATCACCTGATCCAGCAGTTTAGTACCCCTATAGTTATTTCTATCTAGAGCATCACGTTTACCCTTCGAGCAGTTGACTATTTTGCTGCTACGCCAGTCATTGGGTATGACTCCGCTTTGAACCTCCTGGTTTACAATGCGGGTGACTAGGCCATAGCCCACACCACCAGATGCTTTAAACATCTCAGCAGTGATTCCTGATGGGTAGGGGCTTTTCCTGGTTTCATACCCTTAATTGCTTTGATGTTAAACGATTATGATGATGATGATAATATATATATTTTATATATATATATTTGTATATATGTATATATCATCTCTCTCTCTCTCTCTCTCTCTCTCTCTCTCTCTATATATATATATATATATATATATATATATATAATATAAATATATATATATACATATACATATACATTGTGTGTCTGTGTTTGTATATATATATATATATTATCATCATCATCATAACATCAAAGCAATTAAGGGTATGAAACCAGGAAAAACCCCTAGCATTGCTTGACAACCGATGCTGGTGTGTTTACGTCCCCGTCACTTAGCGGTTCGGCAAAAGAGACCGACAGAATAAGTGCTGGGCTTACAAAGAATAAGTCCCGGGGTCGATTTGCTCGACTAAAGGCGGTGCTCCAGCATGGCCACAGTCAAATGACTGAAACAAGTAAAAGAGTAAAGAGTAAAGAGTATACAGAAATGCCTTCAAACACAATGAAATGATGGCTAAATTCTTCATTGTCTCTCAAATTTAATATATCTTTAGTAAACGAATGATGTGTATTCACCAAAGTAACAAAAGAAGTGAATGAGATGTTAGATAAATGGATGAGAGAGAAGTTGTCGCTTTTGACTCACCATATGCTTACTATTAACAGTTAGAATTGGACAAGACTGTCTGATTAAGGAACTTCAAAAGGATTTATGGAGTTTCCTTTTCAAAGAATGATTTGTTTGTGAACCCAGTTCTGTTATTAGATGAACATAAGAAGGAGGGAGAGAGAGAGAGAGAGAGGGAGAAAAGCATGTAGGGGGGGTTGAGTAAGTATCCTCTACCAGAGTGAAAGCATCCCTTTAGCTAATAAGCGTTAGGTAATTCCTGTTGCTAATTCTTCACATTTGGCAGGTCTGGTTGTCAAACATCCACTGATATTGATTGCAGCTTAACAAGAACATATAACTGTTCTTTTTCTCCATTCTTCTGCCTACACTGCTCTTAGACCTTATTTGTTTTCTTGTCATCTGCCTTCTTGCCAAGTTAGCTTAAATAAACTTGGCTGATTTAAATTCAACAACTTAGATTCATTATTTTAATTGTGATGCCATCAAATACGCATGCAAAATTTATTGGGCACCTGCTTGCTCATATTGGTCAGTAAATTCCATGTGTAGTTAGTTCTTCCATGGCAATGTTTAGTTTTCTTCTGATGGCATCGTCCAATTTGATCTGGTATTTTGCTTATGAACATTTCTGTGAGTGAAAATTACAAGTTCCAGGAATAAATCAAGGCAGCGTCATATTACATATCAATATGTTTTTAAAATATGCCCACCAGCATATGGAGTAGTGGTTAAGAACACGGGCTACTAACCCCAAGATTCCAAGTTCGATTCCAGGCAGTGACCTGAACAATAATACAAGTAATAATAATAATAATAGTAATAATAATATAATAATAATAATAACATCGAAAAATACCCTAGGAATGAGAACCCAGGTTTGAAATTTCTCCAAGACACTTGATGAAGGCTGGAGGGTATATCAGCCGAAACGTTGTGTTAACAACAAACAAGATGAGGACAAATATCCATCAAATCTAAATAATGTAAATAATGTTTTCAAAAATTTTATCACCAATATTCTATGGAATACAGCTTCAAAATAAATATAGATTTGATGATAATCTTATGCAGTTTTAAGCTAATATATATTTGACACTATCATCATCATCACCATCACCATCATCATCATCATCATCATCATCATCACCACTATCATCACCAAAATCTCATTTAATGTCAGTTTTTCATTCTGGCATGGATTGGATGACTTGATGGAAGCTGGCAATGCCAGGAGCTGCAAAAGGTCCCATAGTCTGTTTTGGCTAGGTTTCTACAGCTTGATGCCCTTCCTAGTGTCAACCACAAAACTGGCTGCTTTTTATGCAGCACCACCACTAGTGCTGTTTTACATGGAATCTCAATTTTTGGATATCATTTCAGTTGTGGTAAGCAGGTCTTCTTGAGCACAACAATGTGTCACACTTGATCCTCTGTCATCTCTTTCATAAAGCTCAGTGTTTTGAGCTCAGCCTTCAATACTTTGCTTCATGTCTTCCTGACTCTCCCACTTCCATGAGTTCCTTCCTCTTTGAGAGATCAGCACTTCTCTATGGAGCTGTCCTCATCCATCCACACCACATGACCAAACCAGCACAGTCTTCTCTCTTACACACTGCTTATAATTCCTCTTATGCCTAATTTTTCTCTCACTACACTAGTGCTCTAACACACATGTACACTGACATTTCACATCCAGTAGAGTATAGCAGTTTTGTTCCTTTCTAGTCTTCACATGTCCTCTGAAATCCGAATTCATGTCTTACTACCATGCAGCATTGCCATTTGTATACATACATCATGCAATGTTCCTTTCACTTGAAGAAAGAAACATTTGGTTGCCAACAGGAGTAAAAGCACTCTGAATTTTTATCATCCTATCCTTATTCTAGTAATTACACTATCTCTACATCCTTCTCCACTGCTAATTAGGTCAACTAAGAAACAGAAATAAAAATAAAGGCAGTGAGCTGGCAGAAACGTTAGCACGCTGGGCGAAATCCATAGCCGTATTTCATCTGCTGTTACGTTCTGAGTTCAAATTCCGCCGAGGTCGACTTTGCCTTTCATCCTTTCGGGGTCGATTAAATATGTACCAGTTACGCACTGGGGTCGATATAATCGACTTAATCCGTTTGTCTGTCCTTGTTTGTCCTCTCTGTGTTTAGCCCCTTGTGGGTAGTAAAGAAATAGAAATAAATATAATCTACTACTTCCAGAGAGCCTCTGGGGCATTTGAGGAAACCAGTTTCTCATGTATCTGTTATCTTTACAGCTCTTGTGCATCTTCCACATTCAAACACTACTTTCTCTGTTAACCTTCCTGATATTCCACTGCACCTCTTGTGTGTCCATAGCTTTCACTGTGTGCACCAATTGGAATGTCTGTCTACACCCTTCCTACATATTGTCTGTCTACACCCTTCATTTACTTGAAGGTGGTAAGGTTCTGTCACTTACTAAACCTAGGTCATTGAAGACCCATTGATTCCAGGTTTTGTTTCCACACCAGGAATTTTAGTTTTAATTCTGTTACATATACTACTATGAGGGCAAAAATCATCAACATATATTAGTTTGTATGGACTTCCAATCTTAAATTCCCCTGTTAGGTCCTTAAGTCTGAATTTGCTAACCACTAACCTAAGTTGAGTTGTAAATTTTTCACCTGGGAAGGACTGTGTATTCACAAGCATAGGTCTATTCCTGTTTCTGGTGAAGATGTAGTCAATCTTGCAAGCATGCCACCAGATTTATAAGTGATCAGATGGTTGGTAATTTTCCTGAAGCTAGTATTGCAAACCCTTAAGTTATTTGCATCACAGAATTCCAGCAGCCTTGTTCCCTCTTCTTAAAATACTTATCCCTATGTCTGGGAGCTCTTAAAAACAGGTGGCTAAATCTATCATGACAGTTTCACCATTTCACCATAATAAGAAAATCACATTTGTCTAAGTACAATTTTATCGTAGAAAAGTTATGATCAGTGAGTGGGGAATATCACCCACGTAATTGCAGACATGCACCAAACAAATAAAGATGGACAATACAATGAATTCAAAGATCTGCATACCAAAGATATATCCTATGTAGCCATTTCCTGTCAAATACAACTGCCCAAAAGCATCAAATAAGATATACTATATATTGTATTCAAATGTTATTAACACCACTTTTATGAAAAGAAGAATGAAATTAAGAAACAGAAAACTAATTTGTTCGAATAAAAGTTTTAAAATTTAAAAACACAATGAGAGAAATAAAGAGACGATGAAATAAATCTTGCTATAGAGAGATTTATAGATAAAAAATAAATCTCTCCATTGGGTGATTTCAATAGATTTTATTCTACACACGAAAATTGTGATACTTTATATATACTGTATAATAATATGATAAAATAAACAAAAATTATGTGTATTTTAAATTACTCTCATGGCTTTTGCATGGTGTTATTGCTTCAGATTCAATTCATTATTTCAGATAAAGTCACATATGAAGCAAGTATTAATACCACTCCAAAATTATTATACAAAAATATACTGGAAGTAAAATACATCATAGAACCACTTGTAATTTCACAATTTACACACTATAACTAAAATTAAAATTTCACTTTTGGAGTTTTAATTTCTCATTTCATGCTAGTTTTCTCACAGAGGTTGAACTGAAAATAGAGAAATATAAGATTATATTCTTACTTACCATGGATAAATAAGGATTTCTTTGGCTAGGCATACAGCCAGTTTGATAGTTGATAGATAATAATCAGTTGAGATAGTACTTTCTATGTTTTATTGATAATCATTTTATCAAGCCAAATGAACTGAAATATATACTATGAATATATAGCATTTCTGCTAACTAATCAAAGCTTATGAGGCATCAATGAATTTTGGAAACATGTTAATACTGTATACTCACACATACACACACACATACATACATGTATGGACGCACACATACATATTTACATATTATAAATGAGATGACTTCCTGTTAATAAGATTAAAACTTAATGGATTATTAACCTCATCATTCGAGATGGAAAATGCAAATATTGAAAAATGTAATGTATTTGGTACCACCATCAATTAAATATTTACATTACAAACATCAAGCATATATTCACCTACAGAAATTACTCAATTTTGTACTCATATTTTTTATTCATATTTTAATGGAACCACTCTTAAAATCTGATCTAACTACACACTTGCACAAACATCTGCACACCAAACATCTCTTTTATCTTATAATGTTTATGTGTTTTTCATTCATTGAACTGCAGTCATGCTGGGGCACTGCTTTGATTGGTTTGGTCAAACAATTCAACCTTAGTACTTACATTTCTTTTAAACCAAGAATTTTTTTATCAGCCTTTTTTGCTGACCTGATAAATTATAGGGACATAAACAAATCAACACTGGGGACCAGGTGGTGGTAAAGACACACACATACTCATTTATATACAACAGGTTTTTTCTAGTTTCTGTTGTGTGGACACCCCCAGACGATGAAGTTGGCTTTCCCAATACATATATATAGAGGGAGAAGCCTAGACATTAAGAGAACAGAAGAGTAGAGTAGAGAAGATTTGAGTAGAAGGCATCCGAACATACGATATAACAGTTTCCAAGACCATATACACTCATAAGGCCTTGGTCAGCCCAGGACTACAGTAGAAGATATTTGTCCAAGGTGCCACACAGTGAGACTGAACCCAGATCTATGTGGTAGGGAAACAGATTTCTTACCACAGAGCCATGCCTGCAACTTTTACTTTCACTAGTTTCAGTAATCATATCAATAAAATAATGTTTATTGTATTTATCTCAAAACAGTAAAAAAGCAAATTTGACCTGGATATAAAGGAACCTGCAGCTGATAACGAACCTTGAAATTGAAACCCAAATGCTTAAGTTCTAATACCAACACCACTGATGAACAATGTTACTATATCTGGTAATACTGATTTCAAATTTTGGCACAATGCCAGCAATTTCAGAGAGGGGAGAAAATCAATAACATCAACTCCAGTGTTCAACTGGTACTTATTTTATCAACATCAAAAGGATGAAAGGTGAAGTAGATCTCAGTAGAATTAGAACTCATAGTACAAATGGACAAAATGCTGCTAAGCATTTTGCCTAGCAAGCTAACAGTTCTGCCAGTTCACAACCTTATATATTTACTCTTTTACTCTTTTACTAGTTTTAGTCATTTGACTGTGGCCATGCTGGAGCACCGCCTTTAGTCGAGCAAATCGACCCCAGGACTTATTCTTTGTAAGCCCAGTACTTATTCTATCGGTCTTTTGCTGAACCGCTAAGTGACGGGGACGTAAACACACCAGCATCGGTTGTCAAGCAAACACACAAACACATACACACACACATATATATATATATATATATACATATATACGATAGGCTTCTTTCAGTTTCTGTCTACCAAATCCACTCACAAGGCATTGGTCAGCCCGGTCTATAGCAGAAGACACTTGCCCAAGATGCCACACAGTGGGACTGAACCCGGAACCATGTGGTTGGTAAGCAAGCTACTTACCACACAGCCACACCTGCACCTATATTTGGTAATATTAACCAAGAAAAAATTACCACCGATAAATAATTCTTTTTACTCTGAGCACAAGGCCTGAGATTTTGGGAGATAACAACCCCAATGCTCTACTGATGCTTATTTTATTGACTATGAAAGCATGAATGGCAAAGCTGACCTTGGTAGCACTGAAATTCAGAATCATATGACGGATGAAATTCCTCTAAGTATTTTTATTTGTCATGCTAATGATTCTTATTTCTTTATTGCCCACAAGGGGCTAAACGTAGAGGGGATAAACAAGGACAGACAAAGGGATTAAGTTGATTACATCAACCCCAGTGCATAACTGATACTTAATTTATCAACCCCGAAAGTATGAAAGGCAAAGTGGACCTTGTCGGAATTTGAACTCAGAACGTAACGGCAGACGAAATACCTATTTCTTTACTACCTACAAGGGGCTAAACACAGAGAGGACAAACTAGGACAGACAAAGGGATTAAGTCGATTACATCGACCCCAGTGCATAACTAGTACTTAATTTATCAACCCCGAAAGGATGAAAGGCAAAGTGGACCTCGGCAGAATTTGAACTCAGAACATAATGGTAGATGAAATAGTGCTAAGCATTTCGCCCGGCGTGCTAATGTTTCTGCCAACTCGCCGCCTTCATCATGCTAAGGATTCTGCTATTTTACCATCTTGTCTAGCAAAACATCTGTGACATCAATAATCTGACTGAGCTTACAGTCATGTGGGAAGAATTATGTAGTTAAGCACTTGAATGAAAGAGTTCCAACTACCAAACCTTATGCATAATTTCTGAGAGAAGGAAAGCAGGCATGGATAGAACTAGGCACTTGATGTAGGCCTCCATGTTGAGTCTGCAGCCATGTGAGAAGATGAATGGAGACATAATGTCGCCATCACTAGTGATCACTCCAAACCCCATGATGTTGACTGGGTGTTTGATTTTTATCACTCTCGCTACATGTCCTCAGATTGACACCAAAACACTCTGAAATGTTCGTATTGGAGCATCCAGTGTGAATGCCAAGTAGTACAGCATGTCGTTTCCAAATTTCTGACAGAGTGACTTGTGTCATGGTGCTATTTTTTCTCACAGATGGTGCCCAACTGACCCTACTATACTGTGTAGTCAGAAAATTCAAAAATAAATAATGCAGAAGCACAAAATTAAAAATATAAAATGGCGACAATTTATCCATCGCACCCTATACACACACACACACACACACACACACACACACACACATGATTAGACCAAATATCTTATGATCCATAAAGGTACTTGCTCCTTACCTGTATTTGACCTCTACATTTTATCCTATATCAATGCATTTGCTTTGATTTGAACATCTTTCTTTTTCTTTTTTACTTAAGTACTTCATTTCACTTAGCCCATATTGTATTCATTTATGGTAATATAGTGATATATTATGGCTATGTGGCACTTTGGACAGGTGTCTTCTGCTATAGCCCCGAGCCGACTGAAGCTTTGTGATTGAATTCGGCAGGCGGAAGTTACTGCCGTGTATGTATATGTGCGTGTAGGTGCTTGTGCCTCTCCGAAAGAGAGAGAGAGGGATCCATAACCCATAACTGCATAGCATATGTTTTCTAAGCTTAAGTGTGGAGGGAAGTTTTTAACACTATATAATATAATATGTTCTCTGATATTATAGAATTTATATCTATAAATTTTCATTTCCAATCAGGTACTGTTTTAATCATTAGACTTCTCAACATTTTACATGATCAGCTTGTTAAATCTTATTGCTGTTTATGAATTAGGACCCTTGTTTCTGATTATTTATTCAAGAATTTTTTTAAATTATAAATTTAGTTTTTATCATTATTCAAAGAAAGTCTATTTGATTTTTACCATCATTTCAATTTAGGTATTTCATCATTCATCATTAAGACTACTTCATTAGACGTGTTCACTTTTACTTATTTATTTGCATTGACTGTTTGCAAAGGATAATATAAATCAAATATGTATGGGCGTACTGAATGATGTATAAAAAAAGAATTATTAATGGATCGAACTTTTAATTTACTTTTTAGTTGGAGTAAAATGGCGGCTTTTTTTTTTAAAGAGGAGGGAAATCATTTGAATTAAGAAATAATTTTATAAAATTTATCCTCGTGTTTCACAGAAAATGGAATTGATGTTACAGTAGATGGTAAAAGTAATGAACATGTTCCAATTTTTATAGCAGAGTGTTAGTAACTTTACCACACAAGTCATATTGGGATAAATGTGTCCTTCCGTTCATAAAGAACATACAGACACTCACACACAAAAGGTAATCTGTATATCGTACAAAACACATATATACAAATTTACACACATAATAGCATGTATGCATGCAATTACTCAAAGGCTGAGTTGAAATCGTGGCAGGCGACAACTAAAGTAAACAGTGTGTGTATGTGAGTGCATATTTCAGCACTCTGCACTATCTCTGCCTGTGACAGAATGTGCACCAACATGAGATAGTTGTCTCGATAGTAATCGATCTTTGGCAAGAGCATTCAGGAACATCATGTCCAGACTTATCCATGCTGTGGTGTTATCTCTCCATCTCTTAGGTTGCCAATGCAAAATATTTTTCATACAAAAAAGAGCACTGCAAAATAGAAGTTTTGAAACAAAAAAAAAATTGGTCAGCATGTAATTAGTAATCCACAAATAGCTCCTTATTGCCTTATTTGGAATGCTGACATATATGTAGAAAACAGTAATTCTATAAAGTCAATCAAGTACGTTGTAAATATATCAATAAAGTTTCTGATGTTGTCGTACACATTATCTAACGACAGACATTTCAAGGTGAAATCACACAATTGCAGATGGGGCAGTATATTTGTAGCAACGAGGCCAAGAATTGCTTTGCTGGAAGCTGGATTATTTGATCTGGTTATGTGCTGCTCCCAAGTAAAACCAATTACAATATCTAGTTTTAATTAACATGTTTATTAGAAATTATTGTTGCAATTTTTACTTTACAAAAAGTTGTTATGCTGAATAAGAGCAGTGAGTGATAATATATGTTTAGAGAGGGGAAAAAACATTATTTGTGCTTAATAAGAGGTGAGAATGTTAAATGTTCATGTTTGGCCAGGGAAGATATTTTTACATGAGGTCAGAGAGACATGGTCGCCAGCTAACGAAGATGTTTGTTCTCTCAAATTCTTTCACATCCTCTGTGTTATATTTCTCATGCATTTTAATTTATAACTATAATTTGGTGCAAAACAGCATGGAAATTTCAATTAATCTTAACACCACACAAATATGACAGAGCATCATTTGGTTGAAATATGGTTCAAAGTTACCTGATAAAAACCGTTGTCCCCAAATATGGAAACTGAAAAACCGTGGCTTTTTTTTCCTTACTTAATTTACAGGGTTTTGAATGTTGAGTATTGCTACAAAACGTTTTCGAGAATACATAAATTCTTATTCTTTATTCATGAACGATATCCTCCAACACAACTGGCTATTCATGTAACAAGTAGACAGAGAATGTATTTTATGACAGAAACTGCTGCTCATATTTCCCTAACTCCAAGGGAAACTACATTAACAGTATATTTCAGATTTTGCTAGAAAGATACTTTCACTAAAACAATGTTATACTATATTATTATACATCAAACAATAAACTAAGGAGTTGTAGAAAACAAAATGCTGAGGTTGATTTGACAATGTTGAGCTGGCAGAAGTGTTAGCATGCTGGGCGAAATGCTTAGCGTTATTTCGTCTGCCATTACGTTCTGAGTTCAAATTCCGCCGAGGTCGACTTTGCCTTTCATCCTTTCGGGGTCGATGAAACAAGTACCAGTTACGCACTGGGGTTGATGTAATCAACTTAATCCCTTTGTCTGTCCTTGTTTGTCCTCTCTGTGTTTAGCCCCCTTGGACAATAAAAAAATAAAGAAATAAATGTTCTGAGAAGAGTTTTATACTATACACCCAACTCAACAAGAATGGTTTTAAGGCTACTTTTTCATGAAATCTGTGATTCTCTAACCCTTCTTCTCATTTGAACCATTCACGGTCATGTTTGTTTTTCTTATAGAGCAGCATCTTTTAGATTAGGATTACTACAAGATGACATTCATTGGAGGGCAGCTATGCTAGATGCTACAATGTCTTACATATCACGAAGCTTGGGAACACTATTTACTATTCTGTTTAAAAGCTGTGGTTTAGGAGATCCAGTATCAATATGGCTAATATACGAAAATGATCTTGCAGATTATAAATACTGGATTCAGTTACAATGTTCAGGCAGGAAAATAGAATATACTGTGATGAAATCTATGAGTCAGCATTAATTGCTGTGGAAGACAAAGTTGTTTCCTATGAGGAAAAGTAAATTGTACTTGTATGGGTTTTCTCATTCCAATGGTTTTAAAGTTAATATTTTAACAACAGAGCTATTAAAAGAAACTTCCTACAACACTGAAGACCTCTCAAGATATGCAAGGGAAAATGAACTCAAATTGCTGCCACCATTGCTATACACAAAAGATTGTTTTTCTTTTTTTATCTTAATGCTGCTACAGAAACTAGTAAGCATCTGTTACTAAACAGTTAATTACCAAAGTGTGACTACAGAACAAAATAGTTTTGGTTATTGCTTCTTCAGGTATTCTTGCTACTTTACTTCTGGGAGGAAGAGCTACCCACTTTATTTTCAAATTGCTTATGAATGTATCTAACAATGGTATACCTATTTGTAATAGTGACTTGAAATTTTGTCTCTTTATTGCCCACAAAGGGCTAAACATAGAGGGGACAAACGAGGATAGACAAAGGGATTAAGTCGATTTCATCGACCCCAGTGCGTAACTGGTACTTAATTTATCGACCTCGAAAGGATGAAAGGCAAAGTCGACCTTGGCGGAATTTGAACTCAGAACGTAAACAGACGAAAAGCTGCTAAGCATTTTGTCTGGTGTGCTACCGTTTCTGTAACATACTTCAAATTTTAGCACAAGGCCAGCAATTTTGGAGGAGGGGCGCAGTTGACTACCTTGATCCCAGTGCCTGACTGGTACTTATATATCGACGTCAAAAGGATAAAAAGCAATTTGAAGCTCAGTGGTACTTGAATTCAGAACTGAAAGTCAGAAGAAATGCTGCTAAGCATTTTTTCTGACGCAGTAAGGATTATGCCAGCTCACAGCCTTATACTTGCCTGTTTGTAATATTAGCAAAACATCTGGAGTAGGAGAAGCACTAATGAAGAGTCATCTCATTTAGGAGGCATGCACAACAGCAAACAAAATGTCTTTGTAAGTTCTGAATCAAAGCTTGCAAGATTTAAGAACTTTTGAACTATTAATGTGTTGCATTACAATTGTATTCTCAGAAGAATTTTGCCAGGTTTTGCAAGTAATTCCAAAGAACACTAGAGCATTTGAGTTAATCACTTACTTAAAGTCACTTTATCTGTGGAATCAAATAGCAAGAATGAGTCTAACTAGAATATGGATTTTGGCTTATTGGGTGATGATTTGCAAATGAATTTGCTCAAAGTTTATTGGGACTTGGAAAAGATAGGGTATCCCTTGTTTAAAATAATTGTTTAGATACATCTTTAATCAGAACATCAGCTTCATCCCTTCATGAACTAATAACAAAAATATTTTTAAATTTTCAGAGCAAGTAAAGTGTGATCACAGCTGTATCCTATACCAGAGGTCGCATAACCAGCCCATTTAAAAAGTACTTTTGAATTGTTGGTGACATGCCATGCTTGAGGAGATCAATTGTGTCAAGTAAAATCAAAATCATAATTAAATCAAATCACAATCAAATGGAAATTGTAGTTGTGACTGATGCCAGTGATGCCTGACTGGCTCCCATGCTGGTGGCATGCAATAAGCACCATTCATGCATGGGTTGTTGCCAGTGCTGCCTGACTGGTTTTCATGCTGGTGCTACATAAAAAGCACCCACTACACTCTCAGAATGGTTGGCATTAGGAAGGGCTTCCAGCTGTAGAAACTTTGCCAGATCAGATTGGAGCCTGGTGTGGCCTCCTGGTTTGCCAGTCCCCAGTCAACCGTTCAACACATGCCAGCATGGAAAACGGACATTAAATGATGATAATGATAATGCTGCTGCTGATGATGATGATGCTGCTGATGATGATGATGGTGGTGATTGTGGTGGTGGTGGTTGGGGTGGTGGTGGTGGTGATGGTGGTGATGAGGATGAGGATGATGAGGATGATGATGAGGAGGAGGATGATGATGATGATGATGAGGATGATGATGATAGCCACCAGCAAAATCACACATATCTATATAAAAGATACTTGCACCAACAAATATCACTGTCAACAGCATAAATAATAAGCTATTGGGTTATATTTCAGAAAAAAACACAGACTTGTAAATCAATAGATTCAGTTCCAAACCCTGCCAAAGCTGAATTCTTAAATTCTAAGGAACTTCTTGGGCTTCCACCATACTTCTCTTAAAAAAGCCCTGTAATTTATTGGCATTATCTGACATATACAAATTAAATATTCCTTACATAGTATTGTTGCATTACATGTTTGTTCAGTATTTATGAGGTTGATAATAAAGACTAATATTCCAGCCAAAGTAATGAAGAGTTTCTGCCACAGTCCTGCTGTTCTCCTGTCAAACAATGCACAGATGATGAAGACTTTCTTGTAGCTTCACATGTGACTTATTCAGTGAATTTTTTCCAAGTATTTTACCTGGATTCATTGTGTTACCTCTGTCATTAGTTGCCATTTCATAATGATTTTTGTCCTACAATTGTTTAACTTTCTGTTTGTAGGTCTTACTGACCTCCATTCTCTAATTTTTTTCACTTTGTTTAACACTTTACCTTTGCCGCCATTCTTCATTTACATTGAAGATTACATCAACTATGGGTCTCTTCCCATCAATACCCTATCTGGAACTACAGCAAAATTAAAGCCTCACTCCTTTAGTAACAAGTATATTGCTTCTTTCATAAAGAAATCAATCTACAAACAAAAGTGCTATTTTTGTACTGGCCCTTACAATGAACCTCATACATGTCCTATAAAGAATGAAATTTACTACAATTGTAAGAAGGCTCTCTTTACTCTCTTTTTACTCTTTTACTTGTTTCAATCATTTGACTGTGGCCATGCTGGAGCATCTCCTTTAGTCGAGCAAATGGACCCCAGGACTTATTATTCTTTGTATGCCCAGTACTTAATTTATTGGTCTCTTTTGCCGAACCACTAAGTTACAGGGACGTAAACACACCAGCATCAGTTGTCAAGCGATGTTGGCGGGGGTAACAGACACACATACATATACACACACACACACACACACACCACACACACACACACACACACACACACACACACATATATATATATAATATATATATATATATATATATATATACATATATATAACTTCTTTCAGTTTCCCTCTACCAAATCCACTCACGAGGCTTTGGTTGACCCGAAGCTATAGTAGAAGACACTTTCCCAAGGTGCCTCGAAGTGGGACTGAACCCAGAACCATGTAGTTTGTAACCAAGGTACTTACCACACAGCCACTCCTATGACTGAGCATCTTATTATCTTTTTGCTTCCATCTTAATCAAACAACAGTATCTACAATCACAATCCTGGCAAATTACATAAGTTATTATCAGAGTATATATGGCTAACCAACGTATGGTTTCTCTAATCATTTTAGTTGGTACCAGTTTCATAGATGAGTATGTTTGCAAGAATCTCTCATTCCCAATGTCTTAATGTTATTTGAATTTACCTGGCAACTGTTTCTTCAGTTGTCATTTCAAACATTTTTTTTTTAATGTGAAGGGGCATTTATATAATTTTCCTAACTTGTGTTTCCTTATAATTCTGGTATACAGCTTTTTTAAAATGACAGAATTCTATAACACTTTAACTAGACCCTTCATATTTTTCCCAGTTGTACAGCGACTTAAGACCAGATGCAATTAAATTTCATTACTGTTCTTCACTTGGTAGAATGTTTATTAAGAAAGAGACTGACTGTAGATTTAATACTAGTATTATTGAGCCCCAGCTTCTCTTTGGGAAGCACTACTAGTTTAGAAGTAAGAAGTGGTGGCCAATAATGCCTTGCTTTAGATTATCCACTCATGAAAAATTGTTACTTTACTGCTTTCTGATGCTCTTCCACTTGCTAAAACTGAAGACATTATGTGTTCTATATTCTACAATAAATTCTACAAACTGGATTGGAAAGCAACTGATCATCAGATTCCATTCCCTGATGTTAAGAGATGCAGCTTATTCCAGTTTACAAGTTTCAGCTTTAGTGTAACTAATGCTATGTGCATTTTGAAAAGAGTGGTGGTGGAGGGGATAATTGCTGCGGATTTTGTGAAAGGATTTCATGCCTATTTGGGGAATATTATTGTGATTAGCAAGACTAAGTGAGAACGAAGATGAGGCATTAAACAATGACAAATGTCATCTCCGCTTAACATTCATTTGTCATCTGGGATACAAATTGCCGTATAAATACTTGCTGCCTGACCATGAAAGATTGAAATTTGCAGTACCCAGTAGTACTAAACAACTATATATATATATGTTTTCTTTCCATTTTTTTCCCTCAGTTACTAATCCAAATGAATGCTTCCTTTCTTAGGAGTAATTAATAATTAATCCCTTCTTAAACCCTACAATGCAAAAAAAAAAAAAAGGAAGAAAAGAAAATGATATTTATGTTTAGAACTTTAGTGCTCATTCTCATCGATCTTACATGATCTTACATGACGTTTTTGAAATTCATGCATTCAGGAATTACATCCTTAAGTATCCTTTTTTATCTTGGGAAAAAACTCTCATCTATTGAAGAGGAGGCTTTTGCCATCATAAAAAGCATGGGAAATAATAAATTACTTCAGGGCTGTTTTACCAGCACACACTTGGCAAGCCATATCATTTATATTTTGACAAAAAAAATGCTAATAGAAAGCAAGGTATAAGATTCTTTATTGAACATAGAGTGATCATTACCTATCTCATAAAGATAACAGTAACTGGTGCCATCATCAGATACTTCTCTGGAGCATCTTCTGGAATTACAGATTCCCATAAGCTTTTGTACTACTCTGGAGTGACTCAGCTATAGCACTTTGAACTTGCTGTCTTCTTAGGAAGGTGTTGAAAAATTTTTCATGAATACATAGCATGCCCAGAATTGAAATCGGGATTCTATTGTCTCCATCATACCAAATTTAAGTTCAAACTGCCATTTGAACATTTCAGTGTTGACTCAAAAGTCCCTTATCAACATAAAAATCTTGCCACTGTTTGTTTTTACTTATAGATGAAAACACAAGTTTCTTCTTGCAGTTGCATGTTAAAAAATGCCAGCTTTTACAATAACTTGCAGACTTGAAAGTATTTGATTTAAACCGATTCAAACCAAATATCCTCATTATTTTTATCATTTTGGAATCGGGTGTGCCAAAGATTTCTGCAAAACTTTGTAGCACACCTTAGTATCTAAAAAAGAAGATAGTATGTGTTGGGTAATGTAGTTCTTAATATAGAAAGGGACAATCATTACAGCTGGAATTCTTTCAATCATAGGTCTGCTCTGTCAGATGTTAAATACTTGGTTTTAAACAACATCCTTTTGTCCTGTGCTGTTGCTGTTGTTGTTAAGCAACAAGACGGGTAAGGGTGATTAGGTGATGGTCTGGGGCTTAGGGGCGGGAGACCCATGACCATGGAAAAAAAAAACTGGTCGTCTTGTTGTAGTCAAAGGCTCTTTGTTGACGCCTGACACCACTGGGAAGTGGCCCTCGAAGTCGCTGGAAATGGGGATCTCCAGGTCCAAATTCTTGAACAGCTGGTCCTGTGCTCTTATAAATCTGGTACTTATTTTACTGATCTTTGAAAGTTGACTAAGACAATGTAGGCTTAATTTTGTAACTGATTCCTGCAAACTGCAATATTAAAGTCTCACACTGAAGATATCAAATGAACTTTTGGCAGCCTCTTTAGTCATTACAGCTTAGTCTGCCTTCCCAAAATTCTCATTTTATCCTATTTCTGAGAATTAAATATGCCTCTATGTAATTTTTCAGCCATTAGTGATTCAACCTAATTTCTTTGAAACCATTTACAACGATATTGCAAAAGTAATACATCTCATAGGCAAGTAATTATATTTCTATGGCATGATTGGTTTACAAAGGATAGCAGTTAAATCTTTCTCAGTTCACAGTTACTGTCTTGACCTGGGGCTAAACAATAATAACAGAGTTCAGTGCTCTCTTTATTATAAAAGTGGATGGTGGAAATATAGTTGAATTCCCAAGTTCAGCAAATGAAAATTAAGATTACTTGAGTAATATTATTACTTGAGTAATATTATTAGTATTCATAATGAAATGTAATAAATAGTAATAAATTGTAAATAGGTAATTCTGTTAAAATAAAATAAATTACAAACAGCTGCATTAAATATATTTATTAAATTATTTCATGAGTTTCCTGAGTGTATGTTTTGAAGTGTAAGTCTTTAACACACACACACACTGATGAATATAATATGCCCCTGAAGGATAATACATGATTGATGTCAGAGAAATACAGAATAGTATTGAAAATGTAAACAGGAATAGTAGACCAAAAAACACACAGAATGAATTATGTATGGCATACCTTGCAGTTAAGATGATGTATAATAGACATGACTATAAATGTACTATTAAACATTCATATCTAAATCATGATGGTTATAGAAGTGGTCGGGGAGGGAGCAAAACATATGTTGATCACGATGATCATAATCACAGTAGTGAGATTATTGTAATAAAAGATTTTCATTTGCAACCATTTTTATTGCTTTTTAGCTATCACTCGAAGCCACTAGATTCCAGATTTCAATTATGTAATTCATAGGAACTATTGAAGCTATGAAATTTAATTTCAATTTGTATTCCATACCCAATAGGCCTTGCTTTAACCATCTAAACACAGGCACTCAATTCATAGAAATGTTCTTGAGTTTGGTGCCACCTAACTACTTAACAACAGACACATTTGAATGATGGATATATATATATCTAGATATTTCTGTATATTTGCCCTCGTACACATGGAAATATATACCACCATCGTAATGTGTATTTACTGACATTTTGAATTTTGAAAACTTCCATGTTCCATTAATATAAGTCTCTTTAGCATTAATGAAAAAAAAATTGTTCCATGATTGAATTTGCCATAAGATATTAATGCATACATGTACACACACACACACACACACACACACACACACACACATCTATTCTACAAATATAATAAAGAATGAAAATATGTGCATACTCATGTATGCATGTATATATGATGCATTAATGTGTGCATATATGTGTGTGTGTGTGTATTTATGTATGCATTTTATATACATACATATACACACACACATACACACACACACACATATATATGTATATATATATATATATATATAATTGGTACATACAAATACACTAACACATACATACAACTATACACCAATATGTATGCGTGTGTGTATGTATGTATGTATGTATATATACACTTACATATATATGCATATATAAATATATGTGTGTGTGTTTGTGTGTGTACACACACGCATACATATTGGTGTATAGTTGTATGTATGTGTTAGTGTATTTGTATGTACCAATTTTATATATGTGTATGTATAAAATAATTGATAATACCTGAAGGTGTAATGGGACTGTTTGAGAAGCCATACCACTCACTATTTCTGTAGAAGTGTATGCATATATATACATAGAGTGATGGTGAATATATAAAATTCCCTCACTTCTATATGATCAGTTTTATGCATACTCTTATGTACATAGACACACACATAATGCAGGTATGTATGCATGTATGTATGTCTAACTCAAAAACATATATTTGTGTAAGCTTTCTTACTATATATATATAGGTTAGGAAAATTCCTATAATGAGCTATATTCTATAAAAGTGATTAGGAGAGACATTTTGTGCGTATGTGTGTGTGTGCATGTGTATGAATGACATTTTTCATTTCTACTATAAATAACATTTATTTGGTTACCACTTTCCCCAAAGAAATAACATGTAATGGCTATGGACAAAAAAATATTAAAATGATAAAAGGCAGAAGAAAATATTCATAAGCTCTTCCTCTGTTCTCTCTCTCTCTCTAATTTTTCGCTTTTCCCTTTATATTTACTCATTCTTTTTTATTATTTTATGTATTCTTGTTTCAGTATTTTTTTTTCCTCCATGTTAATACTTTGATATAAATTTCTGAATCATGTTATGCTTGTACAAGGAAAGTAAAGGAAAACTAAAATATTTTGCTGGAACTAGTAATGTTTCAATGCTTAGCCTTACTATAAAACTCATTTATAGACCATCGTTAAAAAAAAAAAAAAAAAAAAAAAATTACTACATCATATGCCCTCCTTTTGTCTCAGTTATCACTGTGGTTCTTGCCTTAGGGTGTTTTAAACACGCACTCATATGCATGTTGTTGTTGTTGCTGATAATGATGATTACAATGATGATGATGATGATGATGATATTTTGAATGTTCCTTTTTGAGCTCTCTCTTATTCCTCCTCTCTGCAAATATCTGTGTCTTCAGATAAAAACCATCATGCTGTGCACAGCAATGAAATGATATATCCTAGGTTTGGTTATGTTTCTCCATTCACTCTCTCTGTCTCTATCCCGCTCGCTTTGTGTTTACACACACACACACACACAACACACATAAACACACACTTTTTATATACATGATTTCATTTTGCCACGCTTTTCTTTTATCTTTATCCTTATATTTTTCTATCAATATAATTGCAATTTCTACATGTTGCATTTTCATTTCTTTTTTTTTTCTTGCCTATCCTAACTCCATTACTTATGCTGTCCTTATTATCATTATTATTTTACCATTTCCTACTTTGCCTATTACTAATACCACTGTCCTTCAGTATATATCATCGTCATCATCATTTAACATCTACTTTTCCAATGCTTGCATGGATCAAACAGAATTTTTTTTTGAGCAGAATGTTTAGAACTGGATGCCTTTACTGTTGCCAACCCTCACCTGCTTCCAAACAACAAACTTGTTTTATGTATGTGTGTGTAAAGCCACTAAATTACATACAGTCAAATGAAGAATCATAAAGAAATCCATGCCATACGTGAACCTTTAGCACATTGCATTTTCTCTAGAATAATCTCCCCTTCCACTGCCCTGTTACTACAAGGGAGAAAACTCATATGGTGACATACTGCACCTAGAGTGTGCTAAAGGTTATTGCTTAGCTGTGTAGTGGAAGGAAGGTGACATGTGTAAACAGCTGTTGCTACAGTAACCACTCTGCTTCATGTAGTTCTTTTTTGCTGTTTATGGTTGGTCTGTTTTTTTTATAAGGAGGGTCTCCATGATTCTGAAATTGCCTCTGTTGTACTGAGTGGCCCTGATGGATTCCTTGAAATCCTGGATCTGGCACTTCTTTATGTATTTTCTAATTGAAGTGTTTGGATGCATATGTTCTTTGATTCAAATCTACAACTTAATGGTGTTACTTCCAATGTAGAATGACCCACAAATACTGCAGACAACCTCACATACTGCATGAGCTCTTGATTACATTTCAAAGCTATTAATTGGGTAATTGGGTAGTATGCATTCCATTATTCTGAGACAGAAATTTCATCAGAACTGAACTAATGTGCACCATCTGTACGTTGAATTTCTCCTTGCAGATCATGTGCTGAAAAGCAGCAGTGGTTCTGTCATCAAAATTGTGCATTTTAAGGAAGCACATGTCAGGCTTTGAATTATGGGCCCTCTTAAATTGTTCGCTTACATCAATTTTATATAGATGCAGTCATTTGGCTAAATCTGGTGGATTACCATCATGTACTAAGTTATGGAGGAACCACTTAGGGTTTGGAAACTTTGTCAGCTGTGTAACTACATCTCTTGCTTTTCTGTCATCATTTCACTAACAAGCAGTTTTTGCTCTGATGGGCAGAGTTGACTTATAGTGTATGAACATTTCCTGCTGTCAGTTTTCCTGTTAAAGTTTGTATAGATGGAACCTACCTTTGTGACCTTGATTTGAAATCCAAGTAAAGAGAGGATTCAGGACTTATCCAGGTGTTCTATTTCAAATTTTATGTGCTTGTTGGTGTTGCTGAATCTCTGGTGCATGACAATCACCTCTTTCCTGATGCACCAGGATATCTTCAACATATACAGAGAGAAAGACACACGAGTGGCAGCTGTTTAGTGCTGAGTGCACTCCAGTTGGTCCATGTATGTTATCGCCAGCAAACTTGACAGACTAGATCCCATCAGCAGACCCGAAACCTTCTTGTATACTATGCCATTGTGCTGGAATGTGTTAAAGACTATGAATGTTTAATAGTTCTCAGATGTCTGGGGATCTCAGCCCAAAACAGTGGATGCTGGTGATAGATGGAGGAAGATGAGGAAAATGAGTGAATATGGGAGGGGGGCATAAGGCAAAAGAAGAGACATGTTGTTAACAGCCAGAAGAGTGGATACAGGTGTATAGAGAAAAACTACATCTAAGTTGAAATTGTATCGGTTATTTCTTAGTACAATGAGTTTGACATACTTGAATCTTTTAAAGATCTCATTGGAGCTCTTGACAAATACAGAGAATGTGTGCAGTAAGGCTTTGAGGAGTTTAGAAAGAAGCCAAAAGATTTTATAAAGGGTGCCGGTTTCAAATTTGGGCCCACATTTCTGGGTTTTTACTGAATGATAGAAAGAAAAGAAAGGATATGAATGAAATTAATATATTAAGGATATGAAATTAATATGAAATTAAGTCTATTAAGGATTTGAAATTAAGTCTAGTTTTCTTAGAGATCTTTCTGTTGTGACAAATACTGGTTCAGCTAGTATTAATAGTGGCCACAAGCTGACTAGGTGTGGTGTACACTTTTTCATATAGTGTGGTGTCACTAAAATGCTTGATTGCTTATTGGCTATAAGTGGATCTATCAATGACACAAAATTCCTTCCCTTTGTCTGCAGGTAGGTAGACAAGGTTTTTAGATTGTAGGATTTGTAAGGTGGGGAATTGGGATTTTGTAAGGTTGTTAAATTGAGTAGGATGTTTATCTAAGATGTTGAAAAGGGAACGTTTAATGTTAAGTTCAGAATTGCATGGAAGAGGGTGGAATGGGTTACCAAGATGCATGTGCGTTTGTGTATGTGTGTGTGTTTGTGTGTGTTTGTGTGTGTGTGTGTGTATGGATATATGCATATATGTGTGTTGTCTTTCTTCCTCTATCTTCTCCATTTACTTTTTAACCTCATCATCAATCCAATCCGGTTGTTTTTCTTGGTTCAGTAATTTCTCCATTCACCTTCATTTTGTTTTCCTTCCCCAGTCCAAATTTATTCTTTCGTTAATGTTGTTTTTAAAATTATTTCTTCATCATGTTATACCACATTTTTGCTATACCAGTTTTAAATCTTTCTTTTCTTCCCCTATCATATCTTCGCTTCTACCTTTCAAACCACCTTTCTTGATCAGTCCTCGAAATGTTTCCTTTCTCTCAGTTCATCATATTTCACAAAAAGCATTTCCTCTTTTGCTTACTGCTTTGTTCATGATCAATTTACCATTGTTTTGAAACAAAGTCTTGAAATGATTGGATGAGTTAACCTAATTACTACCATTGGTACTTATAAATTCACATGACTACTTAGTTTTTTTTTTTATTTGATTCAGTCATTTGATTGTAGCCATACTGGAGCACTGCCTTTAGTTGAGCAACTTGACCACAGGACATATTTGTTGTAAGCCTAGTACTTATTCTGTTGGTCTCTTTTGCCGAACTGTTAAGTTACAGTGACGGAAACACACCGGCATCGGTTGTCAATTGTCAAGCAATGTTGGTGGGGGGGGGGGGTAAACACAGACACACAAACAGACACACACATATAGTCTTTGGTCGGGCAAATCGACTACAGGACTTATTCTTTGTAAGCCTAGTACTTATTCTATCAGTCTCTTTTGCCAAACTGTTAAGTTACAGTGACGGAAACACACCAGCATCGGTTGTCAAGCGATGTTGGGGGGACAAAAACAGACACAGAAACACACACACACACATATATATACATATACATATATACGACAGGCTTCTTTCAGTTTCCATCTACCAAATCCACTCACAAGGCTTTGGTTGGCCCGAGGCTATAGTAGAAGACACTTGCCCAAGGTGCCATGCAGTGGGACTGAACCCAGAACCATGTGGTTTGTAAGCAAGCTACTTACCACACGGCCACTCCTGACCTATATATATTGAATATATTAATCTGTTATATTGACAGGCTATTTAAACCTAAGGCATCTTTTATACAGCTGTAGTAAAGTTTCTGTCTAAATATTTTGATGATTCACCAAACTAGCAGCCTAGCTAGGGATCACCCTTTGAGCAGAAACATCTATTAGATTTGTAACAATCCTGTATCATTTTTAAGCAGCTAGAATTTTTCTGCTCATCTGTTTTAAAGTAGTCATTTGGCCTACTTAAATATGTTTACTTGTATTTCATGTCTATCAATCTTAAACTGAATCTTTGAACTTCAAGTACTTGGTGTCCTTCTATTATGCTGCAGACAAACCACGCACTTGCTTAGGTCAAGGCAACTTAAAATATCTTAAGCAAAATTTCTTCATCCAATGTAAAACATGACAACTTAGTTATAAAGAGCAGAGGTGAGTTCACTCCAGGAATAATGAGAGATGAAGAAGAACATTGCTGGGTTAGAGGTTCATATTGTGTTATGACTTATATGATTTGGCATAAAATATTTCAAATTTTGTCCAGTTACCTATTGACCCAGTGATATCAATGATCATAAGACTATAGTCTTTTCCTATATCAGCTCCGTCAACGAGTGAAAGGATTTTTGCCTAATCCTGTTTTTACAGATTGAGAGGAAACCCTAATCAAAAGAGTGGGTTTTAGAATATCGTATCATTTACATTTTACTTTTTAATTTGGGCACTGCTTTGAAGGGTCTTTATTTCAAACAAATTGAACCTAATACTTAATTTTTAAGCCTGATACGTAGTCTATCAGTCTAAGTTAAGGGGGAATGAACAAACCAACACCAGTTGTCAAATAGTGGTGGGGACAAACACAAATACACACCAACATATTTATATACTACAGTTCTATATTTAAGAGATGAGAAATTATGTACATTATTTACATTTGAGGGATATTTGTCCTCATCTTGTTTGTTGTTAACACAACTTTTCAGCTGATATACCCTCCAGCCTTCATCAGGTATCTTGGGGAAATTTCGAACCTGGGTTCTCATTCCTAAGGTATTTTACGATGTTATTATTATTATTATTATCATTATTATTATTATTATTATTATTATTATTATTATTATTATTATTATCATTATTATTATTATTATTATTATTATTATTATATTATTATTATTATTATTATTATTCAGTAGTTTTATTTCTATAACGTGCTTTCACTTCACTACCGAGCACAGCTCTGTGTGCCTTGGGTATGTGCTGTGATTTGTTGTGATGCTCCGATGGTTATTGTATGGAAAGTGTTCTACGTAGGATGTGTGCAGTGCCTAGTAGTGCAATTTTCTGTATGTTAAATATATTTGTAAGTCCTGGTGTTTTTATTATGTATTTGTCTGAATATTTTTTATCATGCCTAATGCACCTACTATGATAGGAATTGTTTCTGTTTTTAGATTCCACATTCTAGTTAACTCTATTTCTAGGTCTTTGTATTTTGAAAGTTTCTCCATTTCTTTTAGAGACACGTTGTCATCTGCTGGTATTGATACATCAATTAGAAAGCATTTTTTTTCTTCATGATCTTAGAACCCAGGTTTGAAATTTCCCCAAGACACTGATGAAGGCTGGAGGGTATATCAGCTGAAACGTTGTGTTAACAATAAAGATGAGGACAAATATCCATCGAATGTAAATAATGTATATTTATTTACATTGGGCATCTTTCAATATTCAATTTCATGAAAAGAATATTTTTTGTTTACATTGAAATTCTTATATTGTGAAATCCATCTTATCATTACCCATTCTTTTGATGAAGCTTTCCTCCTTTTATAAAAACACTAGTAGAAGAAAATTCTTCCACTAACTGAAGGAACCAATAGATGAAACTGGAAATTGCAGCCAACTTGTTCTTCAACGTAAATTTGTTTTTAGTCTTGGTGTATTCTCAAACCAACAGCAAATCCTCACTTGTTATTCTTAAAAATGATTACAAATGATAGCATTATTTTAATATTTATTTCTTTATTGCCCATAGGAGGCTAGACAAAGAGGGGACAAACAAGGACAGACAAAGGGATTAAGTCAATTACGTCAACCCCAGTGCGTGACTGGTACTTATTTAATTGACCTCGAAAGGATGATAAGCAAAGTAGACCATGGCAGAATTTGAACTCAGAATATAACAGCAGACAAAATACCACTTAGCATTTCACCCACCGTGCTAACAATTCTGCTAGTTCACCATCTTTGTTTTAATATTGATCATCAAAATATAGAAGTTTTGTCTGCATGTTAACTATAAAATTTTGAGTACATTTTTCAGCCAGTGAAACGAAGAGGGCAGTTAGAGGATCGTCGATTAATGTCTGCTTTCAATGCTAGCATGGGTTGGACGGTTTGACTATGGTCTGGCGAACCAGATGGCTACACCAGGCTCCAGTCTTGATCCAGCAGAGTTTCTACAGCTGGATGCCCTTCCTAACGCCAACCACTCTGAGAGTGTAGTGGGTGCTTTTATGTGCCACCAGCACAGGGGCCAGTCAGGCGGTACTGGCAATGACCTCGCTCGAATTTTTTTTTACACATGCCAACAGTACAGCTGCCAGTAAGGCGATGGTGGTAACGATCCCACTTTTATGGTGCCTCCTACATGCCACTGGCACGGAAGCCAATTAGCCGCTCTGGCAACGATCATGCTCGGATGGTGCTCTTAGCACCCTAAAAAAAGAGTTGAAGAGGGCCATCATTGTTGGGTTGGGAAAAGAGAGCACACATGGCTGACCTTGGGTGCTAAATATCCTGATTATTATTAGGTTGACTCACTCAACATCTTAATTACTCTAGAACCTAATGTTGCCATCTCTTCAGAGCTCAAGTATTAGAGTGCTAACAGTTATAAGTCTACTAAATATCAGTTAATGTCCAGTTAACTATGACATATAAAGCTTTGAAGGAAGGAAGAGCATAATCTCATTATTTTATGGGCTCTTCTGGACAAAAGAATATGATGGTTGTGTGTAGGTAGCAGAATATATGAGAATACAAATTCAGTTTTGAACTATGAAGGACAATTAACAATTGTTAATAAATAACGTTTTGCTATTTTATATGACACGGATAGATTTGATGCATCAGATAGTTGCAGCGAAAGGATAAATGCTTTGGAAAAGGGTTAACTATGATATCTAAGAGGTGAAATAGCATTATTGTGAAAAAGGAGACACTCGAGGTAATAAATGCGTTTAAGGGGATGGGATAGAGAGTACGGAAGCTCAGAGGCGCAATGGTGGTTCTACTAATAGAAAAGTCAGGAAGAGGACATAAATCAAATAACTAGTTAAAGGTTGGCAACAATTTGTGATGGATGTTTTTATCTATCTGGCAGATGACTTATGTTTGTGAGAGTTACTCAAGAACTTATCACAACATCAGCTACTAACAGTCCTTGGTGACAAAAGGGTGATATATATTATCCAATCAGCTGTTAAAACAGTTGTAGCACAGATATAGTAAATAGAGTCTATTTCTACACTTCAACAATGACCAAAACAATAGAGAGAATATCCACAGGTTGTGGCCTCTTTGATCAAAATCAATATCTCCTGATTTTTATTTTGAACTAACACAGAAATAAAATTTATCACCACAAATTATATTACTTCAGACTTGGTGTCAACATCCATCTATATACGCACAAAGTTAATCAACTAACTGTTTTGATGTTTGCAAAATTTTTGCAAATAACACTTTTGTAATTTCATTGAAGCAATTAACATAACACAATTCTGCTCCATAAATATCTTTATGGTAGTATTGCAAATATTCATTACAAGTAATTGTAACATTCTGTGCCATTGTGATTTTGACGATGATTTGTTTTAATAAACTTTTTAGTAGAGAGAGAGAGAGAGACACGTTAGTTTACTGGTTCTTTTTCATGTCACTGTTGTTGTTTCGTTTGACACCAGTACTGAGACTAGATCTCTAATTGACTGCATTCTAGCCATGACCTCCCTGCCTCTTTTTATTTATTCATTTTTTCAGACACTATTTATTGAAGAGTAGGCTAATATTTTTTGCAGATTGAGTAATTATATAGAAAAATGGTTACCAATCTTTTCTATGCCCTGCATCTTTTGGAAATACTTATCCTTTATGTGTTTCAGTCACTGGACTGTGGCCATGCTGGGGCATTGCTTTGAAGGGCTTACTCAAACAATTCAACCTCAGTGCTTATATTTTATGTTTGGTACTTATTTCATTGGTCTTTTTTGCTAAAGCACCAGATTACAAGGATGTAAACAAAACAACACCAGTTGCCAAGCTGTGATGCAAGACAAACACAATTCAAACACAAAGACACATGCAAACATAGATATGCACATATATATATATGATAGGCTTCTTTCAGTTTCCATCTACCAAATCTATTCACAAGGTTTTGGTTGGTCAGGCACTATAGTAGAAGACACTTATCTAAGGCACCATGTAGTAAGAATGAGCCCAGAACCATATGGATGGAAACTAAGCTTCTTACAATACAGCCATACCTGTGTCTAATAGTTTTCTTTTCTTGGCTTATTCACCCACATTCACACATATATGGAACTGTGAGTGAATTAATTTAACTTAAAAAATAAGATTTTGACTCAGTGCATAAAATGCAAAAGCAAACTGAACAATTGGAATTAAATGGTAACAATTCACAGCATTCACAATTATAAAGATAAAATTCAATGACTCTTTTTTTTTTTTATCCAATTCAGGATTTTATCAAAATGTGGAACTCGCTTGCTGATTGAGATCTTCAGATCGATCTGCAAATTCAAACAGCTCCTAGATTTTGTCTTGATTGACAAAAGAGAACAGAACCCAGATCCACACATGCCATTGCAAACAAAATAAGGATAGAGTTCTTGGTCATAATCTCTTAACCCTTTTGTTACTGTATTTATTTTGAGATGCTCTGTGTTTCTTTCAATTACTTTAAATGTAATAAAGAATTTAGTAAAATAACTTTGTTATCATTCAACTAGTTTTAGGAACATAAATTGTGGCTAACGGTTGGTGGAAGATTTTAATTCAAAACTTGTGAAAACAAAACATTTGTTCTACAGAGCCAGAAGCAGTTTCAGTCAGGTTGGTATCAAAAGGGTTAAGGATTAAATCTTCACAAGTTGAATATGGTCTTTTTTTTTTTTTTTTTTGGTTTGCTTAATCAGATAAAGTTAATTTTAAGAGTTGATATTTTAATTTAACAAAACCATGAACTATTTACTTTCCCTCTTTGTTGCACCTTTATGAGTGTGGCATCTCAGACTGGGAGTACCTGATGCAGAACGTTACTTATTGACTTGTGTTTATGTCGGTGATTCAACTGGAATTAAAGAAAATGTCATACATAATATTCAATTGAACTGTCACTGTCTCCAAACAATAAATTTATCAGTCAGTGCAGTACTGTCCTGCAACAAAATAAAACTAATAATTACTAGGAATAGTCAGTAGGATAAAGAAAAAGCTCCATTGTAGTATTTAGTTTAGTTACATTTTGACAGGGGCTAGGTTCAAGATAAGTACCAATTAGATTGTGGTTTCGATTCGATTGATTATAACCCGTCCCAAAATACTCTAAGACTTAAAAATCATTATTCTTATTGTAATAGTTGATAGTAAGTATATGTCTTTATTGATATAAATTAGTTCCATTTGTAATGTAGAGAGCAGAACTATAATTGGAATCCATAGAATTGCTTAGGTTAGTTAGTAATTTATTTCATTAGTCATGAATAGAGAAATAAGTTTAGCTTTCATTGATCTGAATTTTCTTTCCATTGTTCCTAATCTCTATACACTAATATATTATCTTCCCTGTCTTTACCTATACTTAGAAACACACATGTATGTATATATATATATATATATATATATGTAAACAGTAAAAATAATTACAGACATGGACAAGAACATGAAACACCACAGAGACGACACAAGAACCACAGGACGGGACATTCGAAGCCCTCAGTCATCAGTCAAGAACCAGATCATCTTAGCAATTTTGGCTGATATGCACACACATGCACATTCACAAAGAGACATATATATGTATATATGCGTATAGTTTTCTCATTTTCATCTGGTTGTATTTGTGTATGTGTTTGTTGCATTAGTCTGCAACTGTATACATATACTGACAGTAAATATTGTAAATGATATACATTTCCTATTTGTAATATATTTATCATTAATTCTTATTAGACTTATTGTTCGACTGTCTGTTAGGTTAAGGTGCTGCTTAGCTGATTGCTGGCTCATCATATCACGTGTCTACTATGCTGCGTTCAAGTTGATGTTGTTTCACCTAAGGTCAATCCTGATAGAACAGATCTATGGTGTAAAGATCTTTTAGCCCCAACCATTCTGTTTATCAGAGGTTACCTGATGCAAAATTTCTAAAGAATGAAAACAATATTCTATTTTATATGTTTAAAGTTGCAACATAATTTCTTTTCCTCAACAGGCCCTGCCCTATTTAACACTGTCCCGAGGGAGATCAAAGAGGAAAAGGATCCCATCAACTTTAAACAGAGTCTGGATAGATTCCTTCAAAGAATACCAGATAAGCCACCCATAATTGGATACAACTCACCCAACAAGAACTCACTACTTGAAAAAAACTTGACTTAAACAAAACTTGACTTAAACAGGATTCGAATAATCCTATCAGGTGGTGCTTTTAAGTTAGACATGGCCTGGACCAATCTTTGGTCGAAACATATCTAAGTTTATCTAAGTTTATTACCTCAAACCCCTAACTATGTTGTTGTCATTTAGCTCTAGGTCGAATCTGAACAGACTTATGATGAAAGGAATTCTAACCATTGTCTTCCCATCATTTTAAGGGATATGCATTTTTACATCATCTAATTTGGCCTTTCTCTTCCTAGTAGAGTAGGAAGTGAATTTAAGATGATTTGGGTGCTATTTCCTGCAACATAGGTATTATTCCATAAAAGTTCAAAATGAATACCACTCATGTGAAATTCCCCAGTTTTGCATGAACTGTAAGGGTCATAGGTGTTACTCCAACTCTTTTGATACATAAATAAATAGTAACCCTCACCCAAAAGAACTCATAGCAACTTTAAACATATAAAATAGAATATTGTTTTCATTCTTTTAGAAATTTTGCATCAAAGTTCAACTTGAATCATTCAAATAATACATGTAGCAAGTATTAGCTATACATATCACAAACACACACATATATATATATATATTTATAGATATATATGCTTACATGCATACATACATACATACATACATACATACATACATACATACATACATACATACATACATACATATATATATATATGCACCATTCGAGTGTGATCATTACCACCGTCACCTTATTGGCACTTGTGCAGGTGGCACGGGAAAAAGCATTTGAGCGAGGTCGTTGTCAGTGCTGCTGGACTGGCTCCTGTGCAGGTGGCACATAAAAAACACAGTTTGAGCATGGCCGTTGCCAGTACTACCTGACTGGCCCTCATGTCGGTGGCACGTAAAAGCACCCACTACACTCTCAGAGTGGTTGGCGTTAGGAAGGGCATCCAGCTGTAGAAACTCTGCCAGATCAAAATTGAAGCCTGGTGCAGCCATCTGGTTCACCAGTCCTCACATAAATCGTCCAACCCATGCTAGCATGGAAAGCGGACGTTAAACGATGATGATGATGATTTATATATATATACACACACAAACATATAAATATGTGTATATATGTATATAATTCATTAAATCCTTGCAGTACTTTTTCTCCCTGTTTCATAACTTATGCATTCCCATACTTTGCCATGCTTCTCACCTTGTCTTATGACTTGTGTTTCTTATTGATTCTTTGTCATGATTTCCCTAGTGATAAAGTCTTTCAAATCTCTCCCTCTCTCTCTCTCTCTCTCTCGATCTGCCTCACTAGTATCTTCTCCCTGCTATTTCTATTTCTTGTGGTAAAGCTTGCCATTTATTTGACCACTTCCAGCTGTTCATTATATAAAGAACCTTTCGCACATGGTTTCCCTCCAGAAACCGTTCCACAACCATAGGATGAATCTGATCAGATAAAATGCTTAAATAGTCTTGACTATTAATTCTGCCATGAAGGGAAAACATTGGGCCAGCAGATTTCCAAGATATAGCCCCCAGATCTTCATAGATCCTCCTCCATGTTTAACAGCTGGAAGAAGGCAGTCAGGGTCAAATACTTCTTTTGGTTGCCTCCATATTTATACTCGGCCACTCGTCGGAAATAAGGTAAAGGATAACTCGTCCAAAAAGATAACAATTTCCCACTGCTCTATGGACCAATTCTGTAGGTTTTTACACCACTCTAAATGCTTTGCAACGTTTGTTTTTGAAAGTGTTGGTTTTCTGATTGCAGCCCTCCCATGAAATCCGACTTTGAGCAGCTCCCAGCAAACAGTTTTTGTGGAAACTGGGTTCTTGAGGCGGTCGTTAAACTCTGCAGTAATTTTTGGAGCCGTACTTTTGTGATCCTTTCTAACAATTTGCTATCTGAAAGTTTTGGTTTTCTTCCTGAGTTTTGTTTTCACAAGGAGGTTTTTCCCTCTTCCTCAAATGCTGTCATTACTTTCGGTACAGTACTTCTTGATACACCAAACATTTCGACTGTTTTCATTATGCTAGAACCTGCCATACGGGCACCATCAATTTGACCTCTCTGAAAGTTCAATAGATCTGTCGTTTTAATGAATTTTAATTACGTTTTTCTGATGATATCTGAAAAGAAGCAGCAACTTTGGCAAAACATATTAAACAGCTCTAATAATAAATAAAAAAAACATAAAAATAAAAAAATTTTGATGGTTTTATAGATACTCTTTACTCTTTTACTTGTTTCAGTCATTTTTGACTGCGGCCATGCTGGAGCACCGCCTTTAATCAAGCAACTCGACCCCGGGACTTATTCTTTTGTAAGCCCAGTACTTAGTCTATCGGTCTCTTTTGCCGAACCGCTAAGTAACGGGGACATAAACACACCAGCATCGGTTGTCAAGCAAACTTACAGGGGAAAATTCAACTTAGTAATACTAAATCAAATTTCACAATATATAATATATATATATATATATATTATTATTATTATCATTATTATTATATTTCGGAATGGTCATTTTGCCAGTTTAGCCAATAAAAACACACGCACTATTTATTGGATAAACTGGCAAAATGACCATTCCGAAAAATAATAATATCTGTTTCAACACACAACTTCACATAAAAAATCTTGCACAACAAATATATATATATATAATATATTTATAGATATATATGCTTACATGCATACATACATACATACATACATACATACATACATACATACATACATACATACATACATACATATATATATATATGCACCATTCGAGTGTGATCATTACCACCGTCACCTTATTGGCACTTGTGCAGGTGGCACGGGAAAAAGCATTTGAGCGAGGTCGTTGTCAGTGCTGCTGGACTGGCTCCTGTGCAGGTGGCACATAAAAAACACAGTTTGAGCATGGCCGTTGCCAGTACTACCTGACTGGCCCTCATGTCGGTGGCACGTAAAAGCACCCACTACACTCTCAGAGTGGTTGGCGTTAGGAAGGGCATCCAGCTGTAGAAACTCTGCCAGATCAAGATTGAAGCCTGGTGCAGCCATCTGGTTCACCAGTCCTCACATAAATCGTCCAACCCATGCTAGCATGGAAAGCGGACGTTAAACGATGATGATGATGATTTATATATATATACACACACAAACATATAAATATGTGTATATATGTATATAATTCATTAAATCCTTGCAGTACTTTTTCTCCCTGTTTCATAACTTATGCATTCCCATACTTTGCCATGCTTCTCCCCTTGTCTTATGACTTGTGTTTCTTATTGATTCTTTGTCATGATTTCCCTAGTGATAAAGTCTTTCAAATCTCTCCCTCTCTCTCTCTCTCGCTCTCTATCTGCCTCACTAGTATCTTCTCCCTGCTATTTCTATTTCTTGTGGTAAAGCTTGCCATTTATTTGACCACTTCCAGCTGTTCATTATATAAAGAACCTTTCGCACATGGTTTCCCTCCAGAAACCGTTCCACAACCATAGGATGAATCTGATCAGATAAAATGCTTAAATAGTCTTGACTATTAATTCTGCCATGAAGGGAAAACATTGGGCCAGCAGATTTCCAAGATATAGCCCCCAGATCTTCATAGATCCTCCTCCATGTTTAACAGCTGGAAGAAGGCAGTCAGGGTCAAATACTTCTTTTGGTTGCCTCCATATTTATACTCGGCCACTCGTCGGAAATAAGGTAAAGGATAACTCGTCCAAAAAGATAACAATTTCCCACTGCTCTATGGACCAATTCTGTAGGTTTTTACACCACTCTAAATGCTTTGCAACGTTTGTTTTTGAAAGTGTTGGTTTTCTGATTGCAGCCCTCCCATGAAATCCGACTTTGAGCAGCTCCCAGCAAACAGTTTTTGTGGAAACTGGGTTCTTGAGGCGGTCGTTAAACTCTGCAGTAATTTTTGGAGCCGTACTTTTGTGATCCTTTCTAACAATTTGCTATCTGAAAGTTTTGGTTTTCTTCCTGAGTTTTGTTTTCACAAGGAGGTTTTTCCCTCTTCCTCAAATGCTGTCATTACTTTCGGTACAGTACTTCTTGATACACCAAACATTTCGACTGTTTTCATTATGCTAGAACCTGCCATACGGGCACCATCAATTTGACCTCTCTGAAAGTTCAATAGATCTGTCGTTTTAATGAATTTTAATTACGTTTTTCTGATGATATCTGAAAAGAAGCAGCAACTTTGGCAAAACATATTAAACAGCTCTAATAATAAATAAAAAAAACATAAAAATAAACAAAATTTTGATGGTTTTATAGATACTCTTTACTCTTTTACTTGTTTCAGTCATTTTTGACTGCGGCCATGCTGGAGCACCGCCTTTAATCGAGCAACTCGACCCCGGGACTTATTCTTTTGTAAGCCCAGTACTTAGTCTATCGGTCTCTTTTGCCGAACCGCTAAGTAACGGGGACATAAACACACCAGCATCGGTTGTCAAGCAAACTTACAGGGGAAAATTCAACTTAGTAATACTAAATCAAATTTCACAATATATAATATATATATATATATATTATTATTATTATTATCATTATTATTATATTTCGGAATGGTCATTTTGCCAGTTTAGCCAATAAAAACACACGCACTATTTATTGGATAAACTGGCAAAATGACCATTCCGAAAAATAATAATATCTGTTTCAACACACAACTTCACATAAAAAATCTTGCACAACAAATATATATATATATATATATATATATATATATATATATATATCATCATCATCATCATCATCATTTAGCATCCGCTTTCCATGTTAGCATGGGTTGGACGGTGCTAGCATGGGTGTATATATATATATATATACACAAAAGGTAAGGAATGAAGTACTAAGATCTGGGCTACATATGCTCGGATGGTGCTCTTAACGTATACACACAAAATCATCATAATAATAATAAATGGCAAGTTCGTGTGTTTGTGAATTTGTTACTTTAACTCCTCCGAAACTATCCAAGAAACCTTGATGAAACTTGACACATGTGTGGGGCTTATGCCCATACAGTCACTTGCACACTTGGAATTATTTTTAAAAATCGATTTTTAATCAGCATCGATTTTTCAAAGATTGTAAAATTTCAGCAGTTTTTGCACTAGCCATCGTGACATCGATTTGATGAAAAATGCCGAACTTTGACCCAAAATGTTTCATGGGTATAAACAGCCAGCTTATTAAAAGTAATCTATTTAGCATTTGCTAATTCTTCATTTCAATACAAATTGTTTTAATTTGCTAAAACTTATTTCAATTCATTATTTTAATTCTACAGTGTTTCAGGTTTTGATTAGGTAAGAGCGTTTTATTTCTCAAGGAAAATTTAAACATTTTGTGCACTAGCCGTCATAACATAAATTTGACGAAATCTGCCCCTAGGCATAAAATTTCGCCATTTTACACATATGCACAAATACGATGATGAAACAACTTCACTACCAGACTCTGCTCATTTTTTCACCAAATATGTCCTACCCATTAATATAGATTTTAAATTTTTGAAAAATGTCGAGATTTGACAAAAAATGTTTCATGGCTATAAACAGATATCTTATTAAAGGTAATGTATTACCAGGTATCTCAGATAGTGTGTGTGTTTGTATGTATGAAAAATTAGTAAAGAAGTATATATTAACTGTATGACAGTGACACTGCCATACAACAATTAGGCAATGTCAAGACATACTAGCATATATATGTATATATATATATATATATATATATATATATATATATATATCATATATATATATCATCATTTCCTGCTATCTCTGCCTCGGCAAAAGCACCCAGGGCAAGCCCATTCAAGGCTGCTGATGTGCTCTCCTGGTCACCAGTTGATGGTCAGGATAGCTGTCCTCCTTGATTTGAATCAATTATTGGACACACCTCATGTTAATCCTATCAGCCATAATCTTCCTTACTTGATTAGTGCATGTTGAAAGAGGGTATCCATTTTGGCATTTACCATCTAGCTTGTTCGTTTTCACCACAGCCAAGGAGTTTAACCTACCCTCAGAAAAATCTATTTAACCCATAGATGAGATCCTGGCAGGTACTGCCATTCAGGGTCAGAACAGATCTGAGAGTATTGATAATTAATAGGTCACTCCATGCTTCCTACAACTTCAGAACTTCCAAACTGCAGCCTCACCACAGTATAAAGTTTAATGACATATATAAGAAGTGTATGAGTTATTATATTTGATTTTATATGGCCAATATGATAATATAACCAGCCAGTCAATGATCTTAGACAATCATTTTGATATATTTCCAACACAAATATACCAATAACAGACACTGTGCTTTGAATGAGTAAGAGTGCATAACTGATAATCATGGGTCAGAAACAATGTATAATCTGTTAGAGTATAAATTTAATATAAATAAGGCGCAGGAGTGGCTGTGTGGTAAGTAGCTTGCTAACCAACCACATGCCTCTGGGTTCAGTCCCACTGCGTGGCACTTTGGGCAAGTGTCTTCTGCTATAGCCATGGGCCGACCAAAGCCTTGTGAGTGGATTTGGTAGACGGAAACTGAAAGAAGCCTGTCGTATATATGTATATATATATGTGTGTCTGTGTGTTTGTGTGTCTGTGTTTGTCCCCCTAGCATTGCTTGACAACCGATGCTGGTATGTTTATGTCCCCGTTACTTAGCGGTTCGGCAAAAGAGACTGAGAGAATAAGTACTGGGCTTACAAAAGAATAAGTCCCGGGGTCGAGTTGCTCGATTAAAGGCGGTGCTCCAGCATGACCGTAGTCAAATGACTGAAACAAGTAAAAGCGTAAAAGAGTATATAAGAGGAATCAGATATTCTGTGGAAGAGAGAAGACCACATTGGTTTGGGCATGTGATGCTTATGGATGAAAATATTTACATGAAGAAATGCCAATGACTTAGAGTTCATGGAACCTGTGAAAGATGTGGGATGATATGGGTAAAGCTTATTTTAGGATGCTGAGTCTCATGGAGGAGATGTATGTATGTATTTGAATTTACATCTGCATTTATGTATGTTTATGTATATGTGATTTATATGTATGTGTACATATGTGTATGACTGCAAATGTATGTATATGTATGTAAATGAATGTGTATGTAAGTAAACATGTGTATTCATATATATATATATGTATATATATATATGTATATATATATATATATGCATATATATATGTATATATATATATATAGGTGCAGGAGTGGCTGTGTGGTAAGTAGCTTGCTAACCAAGCATATGGTTCCGAGTTCAGTCCCACTGCGTGGCATCTTGGGCAAGTGTTTTCTGCTATAGCCTCAGCCAACCAATGCCTTGTGAGTGGATTTGGTAGACGGAAACTGAAAGAAGCCTGTCGTATATATGTATATATATATATGTATGTGTGTGTGTGTTTGTTTGTGTATCTGTGTTTGTCCCCCTAGCATTGCTTGACAACCGATGCTGGTGTATTTACGTCCCCGTCACTTAGCTGTTCGGCAAAAGACACTGATAGAATAGGTACTGGGCTTACAAAGAATAAGTCCCGGGATCAAGTTGCTCGACTAAAGGCGGTGCTCCAGCATGGCCACAGTCAAATAACTGAAACAAGTAAAAGAGTAAAAGAATATATATATATATATATAATATATATATATATATATATATTACAGTGATCACCATGACCGACAAGGGCTATCAGACGTTGCTACACATCGCTGGTCACAATGTGCCTCGCATTGTTTTAGCCTTCAAATGATGCCACCCTGCTGGCTAAGCGAGCAGGCCAACAGAAGAAAGAGTGAGAGAAAGTTGTGGCGAAAGAGTACAGCAGGAATCGCAACCACCCCTTGCTGGAGCCTCATGGAGCTTTAAGTGTTTTCGCTCAATAAACACTCACAACACTCGTTCTGGGAATAGAAACCACGAACCTATGACCGTGAGGCTGCTGCCCAAACCACTAGGCCACTGTGCCTCCACACACACACACACACACATATATATATATATATATATATATATATATATATATATATATATATGTATATATATATATATATATATATTTAAATAATGAGGGAGATAAATTAATATTAATTTTAATATCAATTTAAAACCAGTAGTCTAGCATACAAAAAATCTGAGAAGTCAGAGAAAATTCTAATATATGTGTATATTGGCAGGGCTGGACTGCTAGGTAGTCGGCCGTATGCTAGAAACAGATCATCAACGATCAAACTACAAAGGAAATTCTCTAGAGGAAAAATTCAGCGAACACCAGAACCAAGTTTGGCGGGCAGGACAGATGAAAATTTATATAAAAAAAACAGACTTAAATGCATACCTCGGTTTCGGCCTTTAACAAAAGAATTACTTACATAACTCAAATGTCCGTGGCTTCATCAGTGCATTCGGTCAGTGTAAATGCAAACTGAAAAACTAACCCCAGCTTTCTGTGCCAAGACAGACACGTGCTTAATTTTACCGATTACATTAGGGATAAAATTTCAAATGTCTTGGTTCTGGCTCGCTAAGAAATTCCTGAAGCAAAGGGCTGCAGTAAATAATTCACTGCGGTTCTGAATTTTTCCTCTAGAGAATTTCCTTTGTAGTTTGATCTTTGATGATTTTCTAGCATACGGCCGACTACCTAGCAGTCCAGCCCTGCCAATATACACATATATTAGAATTTTCTCTGACTTCTCAGATTTTTTGTATGCTAGACTACTGGTTTTAAATTGATATTAAAATTAATATTAATTTATCTCCCTCATTATTTAAATATTGAAATAAATACGTTCTCTAGTAGTAAGCACTAACCGCAGTGAATTATTTACTGCAGCCCTTCGCTTCAGGAATTTCTTAGCGCGCCAGAACCAAGACATTTGAAATTTTATCCCTAATGTAATCGGTAAAATTAAGCACGTGTCTGTCTTGGCACAGAAAGCTGGGGTTAGTTTTTCAGTTTGCATTTACACTGACCGAATGCACTGATGAAGCCACGGACATTTGAGTTATGTAAGTAATTCTTTTGTTAAAGGCCGAAACCGAGGTATGCATTTAAGTCTGTTTTTTTTATATAAATTTTCATCTGTCCTGCCCGCCAAACTTGGTTCTGGTGTTCGCTGAATTTTTCCTCTAGAGAATTTCCTTTGTAGTTTGATTGTTGATGATCTGTTTCTAGCATACGGCCGACTACCTAGCAGTCCAGCCCTGCCAATATACACACATATATATATATATATATATGTGTGTGTGGATATATATAGATATGCAAATACGTCTTTGTATGCATAAGTGTACATATATGTATGTTTGCATACATAAGCATGTGCACGTTTGTGTATGTATGTATCTGCATCTCTGCATGTATATATATTAAATAGCATACAAGATAAATGATTGATTTATTAAAAATTACTTCTGTTTTCAGAGTGGGTAATCCATTCACTTGGGTGTAATTGGTGTGAACTTCAAATAAGAAGGGGAGATAATCATACAAATCAAGAATTCTTCAAAACAGACTTACCATTAAGACAACAGTCGCATCTAATGACAGGAGAACTGCTGTTTACATATGTTTCTACTACAGTAGACATCAAACAGCATTTTTTTGCCTTAACTCTAGTAGATGAGACACTTAGACATATAAAGAACAAGCATAGATCACATTTGTGACCCAAGTAACAGAAAGGAGCTGAGAGAAATGACTGTCATCTCTCTGTTTCTCATAATTATTTCTCTTTGTTATATTATTATTATTGTTGTTATTATTATTATTATTATTATTATTATTATTATTATTATTATTATTAATATTATTAGTCTGCTCTCTTCAACCTTTTTTTGTGCTGACAGTCATCACCTCCTCTTCTGTCGACATTTGTTACTCATTCTTATCACCCTCCCTCAACTCACATTTACCATCAATTACTCCTCCACTCTCAAGTTCACTGTTCACTGTACCTCTACTCCTATCTCTCTTCACATCACTACTTGCCCACTCTTTCCAATTTTCTCTTCCCCCACACCTCTTCTTTTCACTTTCTTATACCTTGATAAAATGTTGTGACAGCTTCTCTCCATCATATTTATCCCCCTTTCCTTCCCCATCATAATTATCCATGCCTACTCTTATATAATGCAAGGTAGCTATGTATCTATTCTACAGCAAGAGACCACCTGCTCCTTCTATCACACTTCAACCTCTCAACACCTGGGATAGCCGTTCAAGAATTTGGACCTAGAGATCTCCATTTCCAGCGATTTCAAGGGCCACTTCCCAGTGGTGTCGGACGTTAACCAAGAGCCCACGACTACAACAAGACGACCAAAGTTTTTTTTTTTCCAAGGTCTGGGGTTTCCCACCCCTAAGCCCTAGAGAATCACCTAATCACCCTTACCTGTCTTGTTGCTTAACAACAACAACACCTGGGATAGAGCCATCTCCCTCTCTGCTCTCACTCAGTCAAAGATACTCTATAGTTTTTTGCATTACTTGGCAACCTCCTTTGTGCTGGTTTTCATGGAAAATGTACCCAGCATTCTCTATAAAATGTATTTATTGGTGTTAGGAAGGGTTTTGTTCCCTTGAAATCTTACCAAAGCAGACTAGCACGACATAGTGTACCTTGTCAGATCCTGTCAAAGCCATATCAGCTTGAAAAATCGATAGTAAATTATGCTAATTACTCAGGTGTATTTCGGTGCATTACTCTTTTACATGAGTATACATGTACATATACACATGCATACATATATACATACATGTGTATATATATATATATATATATATACATACATACATACATACATACATACATACACACATACATACATACATTCATACATACATACATACATATATATATATACATATATATATATATCCTCTAAGTTTGTGGGAAATGTTTTTGAGTATGCACATAAAAATTCCTATGCAATTATGTCAGCTATGGCCAAGTAATTCCAACTTACGGCAGCAGTTTTATGGGATAGCACCAAGCTGTACCGGTATGATGTTGGTTAAATATACTAATAATAATAATAATAATAATATAATAATAATAATAATAATAATAATAATAATAACAATAATAACAATCAAAGGATGGAATTTCATAGATATTTTAATGCATCACTACCTGCGCTTCCACAAGAATACCAAAAAGATGTGATTTGGGGGAAACATGCATTACAATGCATTAACATAGTTATAAAATTCCATCCTTGGATTATTATCCTTATTATTACTATATATATGAGTGTGTGTATGTCAGTGTATGATTATGTGTATGTGGTTATATGCATGTATGTGTGTGTTTGTGTGTGTGTGTGGTGTGTGTGTGTGTGTGTGTGATAATCTTCATCATTGTTTTATGTTTGTTTACCATGCTGGCATGTGTTGAATAATTTGACAACATCTGGTAAGTCAGAGAGCCATATCTAGCTTCATTTGTCTGTTTTAGCATGGTTTTTGTGATTCGATGCTCTCCCTAATATCAAACACTTTACGTCCCCTGCCCAATTCAAGATCACAACATACATGTACACTGCAACATAATTTCTTTTCCTCAACAGGCCCTGCCCTATTTAACATTGTCCTGAGGGAGATCAAAGAGGAAAAGGATCCCATCAACTTTAAACGGAGTCTGGATAGATTCCTTCAAAGAATACCAGATAAGCCACCCATAATTGGATACAACTCACCCAACAAGAACTCGCTACTTGAGCAAAACTTGACTTAAACAAAACTTGACTTAAACAGGATTCGAATAATCCTATCAGGTGGTGCTATTAAGTTATACATGGCCTGGACCAATCTTTGGGCGAAACATATCTAAGTTATCTAAGTTATCTAAGTGTGTACTGGTGTTTTTTTACATGGTACCATCATTATCATTTAAAACAGATATACAATGAACAGGAAATTATGTATTTCATGAACATTTAACCATGTATATTTTAAGACACATCATTGGATGTTGTTGTGAGTTGGACAAACCAGAATAGCATATTGAAATACTGAATCATATTATATCACAGATGCATAAGTACTAACATTACTTACATAATAACTTTTCACTAATTCTAATTACTTTTTCTACTGTCATTAATCCCTTCCACTCTAAGCACATATGTGAACAGCAGACGACTCTATGCAGTCATTTAACCTGCTGAAATGGATACTAAATCTATCCCAGAGTACACCCTGTTTTTTTTAAAAAGGAAGGACGTATTAAATATTGTAGTTCTAGTCACACTGTTTTTCAATAAAAACAATAATGTTCTTTTTTTCTTTTTTTTCTTCTTTTATTTGTTTCAGTCATTTGACAGTGGCCATGCTGGAGCACCACCTTTAGTCGATCAAATCGACTCCAGAACTTATTCTTTGTAAGCCTAGTACTTATTCTATCAGTCTCTCTTGCCGAACTGCTAATAGACAGGGACATAAACACACCAGCATCGGTTGTCAAGTGATGTTGTGGGGGGACAAACACAGACACACAAATATATATACACACAAACACACACACACACATATATATATATATATATATCATCATCATCATCATCATCATCGTTTAGCGTCCGTTTTCCATGCTAGCATGGGTTGGACGGTTCTACTGGGCTCTGTGAAGCCAGAAGGCTTCATCAGGCCCAGTCAAATCTGGCAGTGTTTCTACGGCTGGATGCCCTTCCTAACGCCAACCACTCCGTGAGTGTAGTGGGTGCTTTTTACGTGCCACCCGCACTGGTGCCAGACAGAGCTGGCAAACGGCCACGAACGGATGGTGCTTTTTATGTGCCACCGGCACGAGGGCCAGGCGAGGCTGGCAACGGACACGAAACGGGGCGGTGCTGGCAACGGTCGTGAAACGGAAAGTTCTCTTACATGCCACCGGCACTGGTAACACATCTGCAATTTCCATTGATCGATTTCCATTGATCGATTTCGATTCTGATCGTCACTTGCCTCAACGGGTCTTCACAAGCAGAGTTTTGACATGCCACCGGCACTGGTAGCACATCCGCAATTTCCATTGATCGATTTCGATTCTGATCCTCACTTGCCTCATCACGTCTTCACAAGTAGAGTTTTGTGTCCCAAGAAGGGAAGGTATGCATACGTAGGCTGGCTCCATCCCATGTAGAAGGCCACGGGTTATGGACTCACTTGTCCTGCCGGGTCTTCTCGCGCACAGCACACTTCCAGAGGTCTCGGTCTCTAGTCATTTCCTCAGTGAGACCTAAAGTTCGAAGGTCGTGCTTCACCACCTCGTCCCAGGTTTTCCTGGGTCTGCCTCTTCCACAGGTTCCCTCAACCGCTAGGGTGTGGCACTTTTTCACACAACTCTCTTCATCCATTCTCGCCACATGACCATACCAGCGCAAACGTCTCTCTTGCACACCACAACTGATGCTTCTTAGGTCCAGCTTTTCTCTCAAGGTACTTACACTCTGCCGAGTGTGAGTACCGGCATTACACATCCATCGGAGCATACTGGCTTCATTTCTAGCGAGCTTACGCATATCCTCAGCAGTCACGGCCCATGTTTCACTGCCATGTAGCATGGCTGTTCGTACACACGCATCATACAGTCTGCCTTTCACTCTGTGCGAGATATATATATATATACACACGACGGGCTTCTTTCAGTTTCTGTTTACCAAATCCACTCACAAGGCTTTGGTTGGCCCAAGGCTATAATAGAAGACACTTGACCAAGTTGTCACTCAGTGGGACTGAACCCGGAACCATGTGGTTGGTAAGCAAGCTACTTACCGCACAGCCGCTCTTGCGCCTTATGTTGGTCATAAACATAACACATTTAAACATAGGTTTGATTAATCAGTCTAACCTACACCAGCATGGAAAACGGATGTTAAACGATGATGATGACCTAAAGTTAAACACATCAATAATTGCAAGCACATTACCAATCTTCCTTTTGACATGAATGCTGTCACCTTTCTTCTCACAGGAGATTCTTCTAGAAACCTCTATGGGCTTTTGTAACTCACTGGCAATCTTTTCTTAATGCAAGTTTGGACATCCGTGCACCATAGAGAATCATATCCCTTATCACTGCAGATTTATATTTAATGCCAATATCTCATGCTGTGTGAGATCACTGCTGACACCTACTTCAAATAGTCTACATTTTGCACAAAGGTAGAAACACTATTACTAACAGATACATGTGTCCCCAGGATATCTTTCACTTTATTTCTATTCCATTTTGTATCGTTATTATACAACTAATTCTATCACGAATTATGACACTCAGGTAACAGAAATCTTCTTTTACTAGAAAATTTCAAACAGTTCATGGTCTTCATAGTATGGTTGTCTCAGCAAATAATAATTGTGCACACCTGTTGCACTTACGTTCTTGTTTAATTACAAAAGGTTTGGCAGCACCTTATATCTACTGATCCCTTGAAATATTACACAATACTGAACTAAAATTATAACAGTAACGAGTCATGAGAGTTAATGGTAATTACTCTCAAAAGGTGACAAGGCAGAAAATTCTTGAATGTTGAAAGTTCAAAAATGAAATGGAGATATGAAAAGGGTAGAGTGTGAGTATGATCTTTGGTAGCTATGGTAACAACTCCAGACAAATTTTTCTATAGATGAACGCTCTCAACAGCTTAGATTTTAGGGCTTTTCTCAGATTTTTGTGGTTTTCATCACTGTTTATAATTTTGTTCCAATTGTCTTCAAATTTGGTATATGGATTAAATCTTGTATACTAATTACGAAAATGATATTCATTTTTTTCTATAGACCCATAATTAAAAAGTTATTAGCCTTTAAAATTTTCAACAGTTTGGTATTTTAGTCAATCAGAAGTGAGTATTTTATATATCACCACGGCAAAAATTTCTGTTTCCATAGAAACAAAGCAAAGGAGCACCAGGTGTTGCAAAACTGATTGTGAAGAACTGTTTCTATAGTAACCAAAGATGCTGCACATGTACACAAGGAGGGGAAGGAGATACGAGAGAAAGATAATTTATTTTATAAAATCCTAGTTTAATGTTTTCACATGCTGATGACCCCGCCTCCCTGCTGATGATGGAAGAGGCAGCAAATCAGCTGTTTTCTGATTGGCTGAAAATTCTGAAAATTATCAAACTTTGAATACCTGTAACAATTTTGCAAAATTTTTCTTGAATAAATGAATAACAAATTCGGATTAAATGTCAAAAATTACATCTATATGATACATTTAAAACATTTTTAAAAGGTAATTGTAAACAGTGATGAAAACCACAGATTCCTTTCCTCTGCTTTCCAGTTCTTAAGATATCATTGTTACTCAAGTGAGAATGATCTTGCAAATTCCTTGTTATACATGTCCTCATTGTACAGTCAAAGATATACAAAAACTACTGAAGCATAGCTGACATGAAATTATCAGACCCAGGAACAGCTTGAAAATTAAATAATTTTTGTTGGGAAAATAATTCCATGATTACACAACACTTCATAATGTATTTCTTTACTACCCACAAGGGGCTAAACATAGAGGGAACAAACAAGGACAGACGAAGGGATTGAGTCAATTATATCGACCCCAGTGCGAAACTGGTACTTTATTTATCGACCCCGAAAGGATGAAAGGCAAAGTTGACCTCAGCAGAATTTGAACTCAGAACGTAACGACAGACGAAATACCGCTAAGCACTTCGCCCGGCACGCTAATGTGTCTGCCAGCTCGCCGCCTTAAACACTTCATAATGATGTTAGAAAACTCCTCAAGAATTCCTTTTGGAAGTTGAACATATAATTGAGCACAGGTTATTATACTTAATTCAGTAAACCAAAAATATTTTTGAATTAATTCTTATTAAAACTGCAATATGATGCCATTAGCTTTATGTCTTAATACACTGTCATAAGACATTTTCTTTTAAGGTATTCTATTATGACAAAAATATATTGGGAATTGTCACCGTAGCTACCAAAGGTGAGACTCATTCCAACACTTATTTTTGTTTAATCTTTTTCTGAGTTGATGATTTGATGTTTTCTCCCTTGCTTGTTATGGAAGGAGTTTTCGTTAATGCTTATGACATCTCATTACAGCTCTAATTACAGTTACTTAAAAATTAATTTTTCTTCGATACAACATATTAAGTATGTTAGCTTGCATTTTATTCTATTGACTATGGTTCATGTCTAATAAGACTAAAATGTCTGGAGTTATTGCCATAGTTACCAAAGATCAAGCTTGTTCCCTCCCTCCCTATATCTATTTTTGCATACTGATGTACTAGCTGAGACCAATCTCATAATATTTGTACTCCCTGATAACTAGCTTTCTGTCTGACTATTTTATTAAATTTGCCATAAAGCCAGTACATAGAGTAAGGTAGCTTGCAGGCTGGACATGGACATTAATGAGGTGAATGATAATGATACAAGGATGATAAGGATGGGAGAAGACGAAAAACACCTGCTGACTTCTGTTTCTCTAAAACATTGTTCTTTTTTAAATATACTGAATGAGGTATTAACCCTCAGACTTCAACCGCTACATCATAAAAATTATTTATATAACAGAATTCTGGAAGCATTCTTTCTCTTCATATCTTGTACTCTGAACACAGATGTCTCTACATCAGTGTAACCATTTTAATATTTCTTGACAGGACCATGAAAATCATAATTTATGATAACAATATCACAGTTATCAAGTTATGGCATAGTTTATATAAATTAAGCCTTTTGCAAGTCCATTAATCCAAAATTTGTGACTAAATAGAGATTACAAATGCTTTTATATTATCAATAACTAATCTAACTTTGATTATTCTGTTGTTTAATCATACCTATTACAATTAAGTTATTCACCCACTTATTTATTAAGAATATGCTTATACCTAAACTACATGCTAACAAAGGAGCTTCCACATAATTGCACAACCCACTAAAATAAGCAGCCAAATCTCCTTCACAGTTGACTGTATTGTCAACTATCTCCTGCCATAAGTGAACATCACCATCATCATCATCATCATCGTTTAACGTCCACTTTCCATACTAGCATGCTTTGGACGATTTGACTGAGGGCTGGTGAACCAGATGGCTGCACCAGGCTTCAATCTTGATCCGGCAGAGTTTCTACAGCTGGATGCCCTTCCTAACGCCAACAGTGCTTTTACAGGCAGTACTGGCAATGACCTCGCTCGAATCTTTTACACATGCCACCGGCACAGGTGCCAGAAAGGTGATGCTGGTAACGATCATGCTTGAATGGTGTCTTTTATGTGCCACTGGCACGGAGGCGAGATAGAGCATGATTAGAGCTAATTTGAAACAACACAAGAACAATAATAACCTACATCATAATACCATGAAAACCTTAAAATATTGGAGTTTTAATCAGGATGTTGATAAATTAACTTTATAAAAGTAAAAATTCCGTTGATAGCAAAATGAGTTTATACGTTTGTAAAAGACAATAAAACTTTAGGAGATATGTGCAATCAGCTAAAATTGCCCCTAATATATCCATGGTACTTGTATCAACCCTTTAAGGATAGAAGTTAGGTTGACTTAGCAGCATTTGAAATTTATTCTAACATTCTAAAAATTTATTCTAACATTCTAAAAATTTATTCTAACATTCTAAAAATTTATTCTGAAAATTCATTCTAACATTCTGATTTCTAACTAGAAATTTATTCTGACTAGACATTTATTCTAACATTCTATCATTTCTACTATTCAGATGCTTTTGACATTGGTAATAACAACAACACAATAATAATAGTAATGATCATAATTTTAATAATATTAATAATAATAATAATAATAATAATAATAATAATAATAATAATGATAATGATAATAATAATGTTAATATTATTATTAATTATAATAATGTTAATAATTATTATAATAATGATAATTGTAGTAATAATGTGAACATCATTTTCTGAAATAACTGAATAAGATTTTAATCTGTAGCAAAATGAAATCTTTGCGAATGCTTCCTTAGATCAAATATTTAGGCTTGCCATTGTTACAGTTGTTGGAATAAATCAGAGATTTTTCGGTGTGGCTAGGTAGGGGCAAGTATTCATTTCTGTCAGTAGGTGACAGGTCAAAGAACATTTAAACATCTCCAATGAAACTAAATAGGCTTTACTGGAGAGGAACAAGCTATTTTGAATGTCTTAATATATATACATATACATACACACACATACACACTCACACACATATATATATATATATATATATATATATATATATATATATATGCACACACAAACAGACATACACACATAAACGTACAATCATTTATTGATTTATTGCGAAGAGTTGTTGCTTTTGTTTGTTTTACACATATGCTTGTTTGTATGGTTATACATACACATTCATTCATATATATATATATATGTATATATATGTATGTGTATGTGTGTGTGTATGTATATTAAAACATATTGGCATTGAACTACCATTAGTCTAATGGCAGTTATTGAAATTTAGAGGTGAAGGAGTTTCATATTTTTATTAATTTTTTTTTAGTTATTTTTTTAAAATTTATTTATAAAATAAAGCAGAGAAAGTTTGGAAATCTCGGCTCTAATAATATCTCTTTCCAAAAGGAAGGAACTTTTTAATTTTCTTTTTTTTTTCTCTTTATTATTTTATTCTTTTCTTTACATGTAATCAGTTTTGTAATACAATAGTGTTTGCCTTCCTCCACTCTTGCAGTTTCTCTCTGTCTCTCTATATAAGTATATTTGTGATTACGTATGTTTATTTTATCTTCCGTGGTGCACATACATACGTAAATGTATGTGTCATTGATCTCTGTATCATGCTCTGTTTATGATAGGGTTTGGAGGCCAAATGTTGTTAGCTGCATAAGATGAATGCAGGTTTGTTTAAAGATAGTAAGGTTACTGAAATCAAAATGAAATAATAAAATATAAAGAGTATACTCTTGTTTTTTTACTGAGTATAGCGCCACTTGCATTGAAATCCTTTTGGACTTCAAACAGGTGATCAGATTGATTTGTTAAAAAGGATTAAGCCAAAGATAAAGATTATCTGAATATATCATTCAGAACATTCAATGTTTATATACTTTTCTTACTTTTAACAATTCCTTTGGTGTGTGACATGTATGTTTTGGATATGTGGTTGTGCACAAGCTATTTATTCTATGATAATTAGTGTTCACTTCAGTCTAGAATAACACCAAATTATTAGAATACATGTGGTAATATATGCATGTATGTGTACTTGAGCTGGTTTTGTGTTTTTTTTAATGTTTTTATTTTGTAATTCATGACTGTTTGAATGTTATTTTTTTAATGCATTAAAAAAAAAATTTTTCATTATTTAACATATTCATTATTCTTTTTTTGTAACGGGTAGAGGGTGATTTAATTTTCCATATCCTTGCTGTTGTTGATATTTCCCAATGTCTGTTAATTTCTCATCTGAATCAACCGTGTTATTGCTGTCGTAGTAAGTTACGGACCATCCCACTCCATCTCTTCTTCTGCCTCCTCTTCCAACATTTTTCAGTCCATGTTACATTGACTTGTTGTTATCAGGAGTTTCCTTGTTGAGATGAAATTTCCTCTATTGCTTCTTGAGAATCGCCATTTCCATAACTGATGCCTTTATTTATATATTTATATATTCATTTATTTAATTACATTTTTTTTTTCTCCAAATAATATCAGCATTGTAATTTTTTTTTTATTGAAAGCAAGCTGCAAATGTTTTTATCAGGTTCATGAGAGTACAATGAGTTTTGCTGTTCATTTTTTTTTCCTTTTTTGTTTGTACTTTTTCTTTGTTTTTAATAGTTTAAGAAGAAGAAAAGGGGAAAATGTCTTTGGAAATTTTCTTTCCAAAATGTTCAGTCTTTGAGAAAGATTTTTGAAAAATGTCTTCAGGATAACTACAAATAACACAATAAAACAAAATAAAACAAAATTATGATATAAAATAGAATATTAAAGAAGTAACTATATTTTTAATAATACCTGAAATCTAGATATTTTTTATTGCCTAAAATCATTTACTAAATCTACTTTTTGTTTTTATTAAATTTATTTTTTCTTCGGTGTGTATATGTGTGTATGTGAATGTGAGATATCTGTTGTTTTAAAAATATTTTGATATGATTGTATTTTCTTGATGGTTTTCATTTCCTGCAGTGATTTTGTTTCAATAATTTTTGTGGAAATGTTATCAAATCAAGAAGAATCAAAATTATTATTAGGTTGATGTGGACAATCTGTGATGAAATTCAATTTGGGTGAGCAGTGTGTTTATATTGAATTCTAGTTCTAATTAATCAGATTGTGCCAAAATTCAAAAGGCATAAACTATTAAAGAAAGTTATATAATAAAAAAAACCAGTTCAATTCAATTGAAAATAAAATTAAAGTATAAAAAAAGATAATCATTTTGCCCCCACCACAGACAAGAAATATAGAAAAGCTAACAAAAAAATAGCAGCAAATGTTTGTTTAGAATTCCTTAATTAGAAAAACCAAGTACAGAATATGTGCAACAATTTTTAAGAGATACTTTAGTGGTAGACTTGGCATAGTTGGTAATGAGCTTAGCTAATGAGCTTTGCAGGTGTTAATGATATGTGATAGTCAGTGCCTTTCTACATTGTAGGTTCAAATCCTGTTGTTTCATTTAATTTCATTTCCATCCTGCCCTTGAAAATTCAAATTAGAATCAGATACCTAGACTCATCTCGTCCAATACAGTTTCATGTTAGATCAATGAAATCAATGTGAAAAAACTTTTCTTTATACGACCAATAAAATATTCTGGGTATTATATCAAATTTATAATGCTTCTATTCAATTTGTAGCTTCTTCATTCTATCCTTATCAAAACAGTGAAAATAAATGCCATTCTTAAGAACTGTGAGCACAATACTTCTCTTCATAAAAAAATTTCAAGGTCTATTAGCTTTGGATTTGGTTATTCTTTGACGATATAATTATATATTTATAGAGTAAAGTTTGATGAACATTTTTATTGTTACTTCTAGTGTGAGGTGTGTAATGCAATTTGGATATGGCATTACAAGACAGCTAATAAATTAGTTGTAGGTTAAAATAATATACAATCCTGGAGAAACACAGTAACTGTTTGTATCTAAACCTTGGGAAACTTTTAAGTTATCTTTTAAATATTCATGGGAACAATGACCAAAAGAGTAAATGAGAGCACATATAGCACATTGCTTGTAAATTTGTATCATACTGCATCTGTATTTTTGAGGATGTCTATCTCAGTGAATATTCTTAATTCTCATGCAACAAAAAATATTTATGTATATTTTAAAATCTTCATTGTAATAATAATAATAATAATAATAATAATAAATGCCCTGATGCAGTACCAGGTCATGGCTTTCATGGCTTCTGATCTTAACTGATTGGAAGTGTTATCATGTACATTGTTTTGTCTTGGATGCCCTGATGCAGTACCAGGCAATGGCTCTCATGGCTCCTGATCTTAATTGATTGGAAGTGTTATCATGTACACTGTTTTGTCTTGGATGCCCTGATGCAGTACCAGTCAATGGCTCTCATGGCTTCTGATCTTAACTGATTGGAAGTGTTATCATGTACATTGTTTTGTCTTGGTATAAAAGATGGGCTACAGCAAATATTCTGCTCAATACCACAGATTTGCTTGTCAGTTATTTGACCTTAACCAGTTGAGCATAGCCCTTAGTGGCTGACGATATGTGCATCTCTGATCACGAGCAGAAGTAGTAGGGGAGCATCATAGCCATGTGTTGAGAAGGATTCTTTGGGGTTTGAATAATTCACCTTTGGAAGCGTGGGTGTTTTGTTCAACATCTTTAAACAATCCTTATTCAGGGTCCTTTTGAGTGGGATGGGTCACTTGAGTAGAAGAAAATTCTAACTGGGCCCCACCTGCAAGGTCATGCGATGTTTATATTGATATGAGATCACTATGTCGCACACAAATGGTTGTGATGCATGTGCCTAATGTACTCTTATCAGACAGGTAGTCATGATGGGTATACTGAGCTTCATATATTTTACTCCAGTGTCACTTTGATGGTATGCACTGCTCTCTCACTCAATAATAGTAATAATAATAATAATAATGATATAAAATAATATATACTATCTAACTATATGCTAATAAAAATTATATATTATTATACTTATTGTTATTATGGGAATGGGTATGAAGGATTAAATGTATTTAAATGCCTTCCAATGCTAAGTCAGGATCCTTTAAATTCTGTGTTCAAATCTCAATGAGGTTGATTTTACCTTTCATCTTTCCGGAGTCAATAAAATTAGTACTAGTTAAGTACCAGGGTTGATATTTGTAGCTTGCGTCTGCTACATAAATAATACTTATTACACTTATTGCTTACACTTTGCTTAAACTTTGATAAACTTTAATGCTTATATCATAAAAAATTTTTTAAATAATATTATGCTATACATATACATATATATATATATATATATAAAGTTAATCCAAACAAGAAAACACAAAAAGACACAACAACGCGAGGACGTGGAACAAATATAGTATTATTGGACGCTCAGGAAAGAAGGAAAGAAGGAGGGTTTAACGTTTCGAGCGGAGCTCTTCGTCGGAAACATAGGACAAGGAAAGATCCCGAGAAGGGAAGACAGAGGAAAAAAATTGCCAACGGTACACATGAGGTCACATTTTGTATATAATATATATATATATATATATATGTGTGTGTGTGTGTGGTGTGTGTGTGTGTGTGTGTATGTGTGTATGTGCATATGTTTATATAAATATGTGTACGCATATGCATATATAATTTAACGAAAGAAACGTAAGGGTTAATGAAGGAAGTCATCTGATTGTAAAATATATAGCCTCAATAGTATATTTGTCTAACCCATGAATGATCGCAAAATGAACATAGAAA
>NC_043000.1:143020005-143037505 GCF_006345805.1 Octopus sinensis
AGATATAAGAAATTTACTGAAGATATCTTGAAGCCTTGATTTCTGTCTAAAATTATCAAATCTCCATTGAATTATAAATGTTCTTCCAGCAAGTTCTTACACTGATAGGTCACTGAATGTATTTATGTCTTCCAAAAGATTTTTTGACATCCATTAATTTGTCATGAGAAGCATCTCATGGGACCAAAGTGGGGATTTATGGATACACTCCATCCATCTCCACTATTGCTGCTCAACACAAGTTTGCTTTTGATGACTTATCATGTTGAACATCAGTCTATAGTAGATGTACTATTTTCGAGTTTCCACGTCCTAACAGAAGATGAAGGCAACTCAATAATATTTATGCTATCTGCACACACACACAACATGAAATTGAGGACCTAACAAAACTAATAGAAGAAAGAGATACCTGGCATGACATGGTTAAATGCATTTTAATTGTAGTTACCTAAAGAAGAAGAATTTTTCATCTGACAATTTTTAACTATCATTAACTTAAACAGTCATCTACTAATTTTATGTCATTTGTCATATTGCTACAAGTGTTTGTATTTCTGAATTATATTTCTGTGAGATGGGAAGGCACATAGCTCAGTCGTTAAAGCATTGTGCTCACAATCATGTGGTAGTGAGTTCAATTCCTGGACTGGACTGTGCTGTGTTGTTTTCTTAAGCAAGACATTTCATTTCATGTTGCTCCAGTTCACTCGCCTGTCGAAATGAGTTGTGACATCACTAGTGCCAATTTGTATTGGTCTTTACCTTTCTCTTGGGCAACATCAGTTGCATGGAGAAGGGAGGGTGGTTTGCATGGACAACAGTGAGTCTTCCATAAATAACCTTGCTCAAACTTGTGTCACAGTGGGGAACTTTCTAGATGCAATCTCATGGTCATTCATGGCGAGAAGGAGTCTTTCTATGATATGTTGATCTGAAGCCATGTATTGAAAATAAAGTAATTATACTGTGATAGAAACATTTTAGTTACTTGGTTACACTGGGGCCATAAAAATTCTGACATGTCACAAAATAAAAGGAAACTGAATTTAACAATTTTGTCTATATTTAAAAGATTAAAATTAATCTTCCATGATATAATTGCTTAAACATTTGCACCAAATATTTTTTTTTAGAGTCCTCATGTTATTTCCAAAGGTTTATTGCACATGAATCATTCCAAAGCTAACTTTAATTGCTATAACAGAAATATCAAATATGTATGAAATATTTGATGTAATATTTATATCTATATGTATATGTGTATGAATGTATGTATGTATGTGTATGTATACAACAGGTTGTACTGGGTTACATGTTACCTATATCACTAATAGCAACCTCTCATGCAGTCTATGCAACAAAGTGTGTAGGTTAGCTAGTGAACTCACTCAGTATTATAAATCCGAGCATCTAGATTGTCAGGCTGCCCCAAGAAAACCAAGTTGTTATCAATATGGAATGACTCGTAAGTCCCCTGCAGGCCTTAAGAATCATATGAGATGTCATCAGTAATAAGGAAGTATTTCTTAAGAATGAAATGATTTTAATAAATGGTCTTATTCAGTCACAAGTCAACTTCTACCATAAATATGTATAATTGATTACTTTAGAGAGGCAGAGTGGTATATTTTACTTATGAGAAAGAAATCAGGTATTCGTGTCATGCATAAATATTTTCATATAAGTTTCTGGTTATGCTTCATTGCACTTATAAATCTGTTAGAATATATATTCATTCCTGTTTCCACAAATGCATATCAATAGATGATAATAATGCTGATGATGATAATGAAAAAAATGAAAAAAATGCAGATCTAATACAATAATTGGAAATGATTTCTGGATAATGTTCAGCTAATAGTATATGTAAAGAGCTTACGTTAAATAAATGATATTTTGAGTATTTTAAAACTTTTCCAACATTCAATTTTTAAAGACCAAAACCAGGTGAGCAAACTTGAAAGCTAATGGCAGTGTATTCCGTATTTTAGGACCATAGTTTTCCACACATTTTTTCTTAATATCACTCCAATAATGTATTGACTAGCATGAATGGCTTCTAGAAAATTCTCAGCTGTTATGTAATGTAAGCAGCCAAACCATTTGTATTCTTGAAAATCAGTACTATGTCCTTTTATAGGGTACCTACGTAAGTTGGCCAGTTTAAGAATATTCCTTCATAATGATAAGCCAATCAATAAACAGAACCTTGAGAGTTTCATAATTTGTTACTAGGTTTATTTTGTTGTAAGTTTGGTGGGTTATTATGCCAATTAAATGCACTGGTTCCATTTCACTTCTTTAATTTTTTTTTCCTCAGTTGGAAACAATTAACTAATGAATTATTTCATTAATCATTCAGTTAATCAGCCAATCAGCTAGGTTTATCAAAGTTTATACATCACAATTAATGATCTCACCAATGACATGCCTTTGCTATGCCAAGTCTACTTTAGGTTTGTCTCTAAAATAGAGAGGTCATATCACTGATGAGGTGGTAAATAGTGATGAAAGGACTTTGACAAATCTAATTGATTGATTGATTGACCAACTGATTAGTTGGTAGGTTAAATAGTTAACCAATTCACAGATAAAAATAAAGAAGTGAAATAGAGCCAGCCTGCATGTTTTTTACTGGCACAATGACCTTCCCAAAACACAACAATATACGTTTTGACACATGAGTTCACATCAAACTTCTTGCTAACCATATACATAAACGATGTAATTTTTTATATTTATCACAATAGACTGAGCAAAAGTATTCTCAGTTTTAAAGTTAATCCAATCCATTGACAAGAGATTTTCCAAATTTTTTTCGTTTTTTTTTCCTGAATTTTCTGGAATATATGGTATTTTAAAAACTGAAATAGCATTCATGTTCCCATGATAGCCATCATTTATACAAATGGCTATACAGTTAACTATAATCATGCAGTTATGTGTCATTTCTTTTAACCAAGAGATATTACTATATAGATTGTAACCACACTTTAGCTGCTAGGTATTATGAAAGTAAGTGAAAAATGTTGACCTTTAGAAAGACATTACCTCCCTGAAGATACTTTTATTCAAAATAATTATGTTTTCAATATGATTAAAGTTAACATCAAAAGAAACGTGAAAATATGCTTGAAGATTTAAAAGCACCAATGCTTTAGTAACTAATTCATCCCCAAAGAATAGCTGTAGAATATTAAGTTGTTAATACTTCAATACAACTGCATCAGACATTTATAACTAAACATTCTTTATATATAAATCTTATGAATCTACATATCAATGCTAGCTTTCATCTATGTTGTTTCAAAGAATAAATACCTTCATAAATGCATGATATAAAAGATAATACACACACTAATACACGTACACTTGGGTATGTGTATGCATGTGTGTTTATGTGTGTGTGTGAGTGTGTGTGTGTGTATGAATGTATGCAGACAAATATGTATACATGTGTGCATATATGTATGTATATATATGCGTGTGTGTATGTGTGTGTGTGGATATAGATAGATAGATAAATATAGATATATAGATATATAGATTTATATGCACATTTATATATTCATATATACATAATATATATAGATATAGTCACGTGTGCGTGTATGTGTGTGAGTATGTGTGTGTATGAATGTATACAGACAAATATGTATACATGTGTGTACACACACACACACATATATATATGTATGTGTGTGTGTGTGTGTGTGGATATAGATAGATATATAGATTTATATGCACAGGCATATATTCATATATACATAATATATATAGATACGTTCACGTGTGTGTGTGTGTATGAATGTATGCAGACAAATATGTATACGTGTGTACACACACACACGCACATATATATATATATGTGTGTGTATGTGTGTGGGGATATAGATACATAGATAAATATAGATATATAGATATATAGATTTATATGCACATACATATATTCATATATACATAATATATATAGGTATATTCACGTGTGTGTGTGGTGTGTGTGTGTGTGTGTGCATGTATGTAAATGAGATAAATATATGTAAAAACATTTTGAGCAATGCAGATGAAGAGTTAAGTAAAAGATGAATGAGTGAAAACAAAACAAGGAGGAAAGATATAGTTTTACCTGACATAGTTTGTTTAATGATCCTATTATATTGCAGGAAAAACTTCCCCTTTCAAATTAATGAAAGAAAAATAATCAAAGAATTCGGAAAAGAAATGTGTTCCTATCAGCCAACCAGTTGATAACAACACAAAAAGCTGAAAAATCATTAACATTAGTTTATATTCGAAAATGTAGATGGTGTTTGGCATTAACTTATACATCTTAAATTTTACTGGCTATGGGAATTTACATATATTTTGTACCTGTTAACTCCTATTCGATATAATACCCCTTTATTCTTCAACTATGGTTATATTTAAGTGGCAACCCTGGCTGTGGTACACATTTAGTTTTGTTTATATGTAAGTGTTTGTAGAATAGAATTATGTATAAGATGCGCATATTTTTTCCTGTGTATTTGTTTGGTTGATTTAATTCATACAAATTCATTCGATCAGTTCTAGATATAATTTAAGAATATCATATTATCTTATTATATATAATCATAGACTCCCAGCTCTCTCCTTAGTCTTTCCTTTCTTTTCAGTGTTGCGTCTTCCTCCACCCAGTTTCTTTATTTGATATCAGTGAGTATTAATTTAATCAAAATACTCATTTCCATATTATTGTATGAACTTGTTAGTGAGCTTCAACTTTATAACTTGTAAAGCAAATTTTATTGTTTACATTAATTGGTTCAATTGGTTATCTGTGAAGATTGCTTAACCCTTTCATAACTATATTTCTATTGAAACACAGCCTTCATTTCAATTCATTTGAAAAATAATGAAGAATTTACTAAACATTATCTGATGATTTGAATGTAAATTAACACAGAATTTGGAGGAAAAGTTTAATTTAGAACACTTCATAAGGAAGTGGGTATCAGAATAAAAGACGGTCTTATGCAGGTTTGTATGAAAATGGTTGAGGGTTCATAACTAAAAATATTTAAGGTTTGATTTTCTTTACTTGTTTTCAGTCATTTGACTGTGGCCATGCTGGAGCACCACCTTTAGTCGAGCAAATCGACCCCAGGAGTTATTCTTTGTAAGCCTAGTACTTATTCTATCGGTCTCTTTTGCCGAACCTCTAAGTTATGGGGGATGTAATCACACCAGCATCGGTTGTCAAGTGATGTTGGGGGGGACAAACACAGACACACAAACACACACATACAGACACATACATATATATATACATACATATATATATATATACATATGCATATATACGATGGGCTTCTTTCAGTTTCCCTCTACCAAATCCACTCACAAGGCTTTGGTTAGCCTGAGGCTACAGTAGAAGACACTTGCCCAAGGTGCCACGCAGTGGGACTGAACCCAGAACCATGTGGTTGGTAAGCAAGATACCCACCACACAGCCACTCCTACGCCTAATTCAAAGAAATATCGCATTTTTTATAGGCTTTTCTTGTGACTCTAAATTTATTTTTCACTATTTTAGGGGAATAAAAAAAATAGAATGAAACTAGACCTAACAGATTTAGAAAGATCAGGCAGATAAGGGTACTGGATTACCAGAATTAAGCCTTGAATCACATATTTTATTAAGCGGACGGTGTTTTTTTTATTTTTGTTTTTATTCGGTTTTTTATTTTTAAGTGACTATGTGCCTCAGTTCGTATTTTAGTAGCATATTATCTGGGAACATCACCAGTGAGATATTGACATCCGTTCTGGAAATGGGAAGTTTTTTGCTCCCATTTACTGAATTTCTTAAACTAGCAGTAAATTGACTTTCAAACAAGATGTTAATTATATATTCATTATCATTTTATTCATTTAATATAAGTATTCTTTTTTCTTTGTAAAACTTGGATTCCCAATTGCAAGTTCGCCGAGGAACTTGCCATTCAGTAATTTTGAGTCTTGTGCACAAGGGTAATAGTTTTTTAAAGGACAAATTTATGATATTGCTGTATATGGACTTCTACTATTTCTTTCCAGAATCAGACCTTTTATCACATGCAACTGCAGCACTTCATTAGATATGCTTGTTTTTCAATAAACAGAAACATCAAAACGATTTTCAATTTTGTCACAATAACCTTGTCACATCCAACAGTGCTAAAAGCACAAAATATTCTAAGAACACTCATGAATAACAGTTACAAATCTCTATGAATAATCCCTTTATGTCTGAGATTTATTTTGTTTTTTCTCATTCACACATACACACATATGCACATGTGCACACACACATATACACATACACAAATGCGCAGTATACTCACATTCTAAACTACATATACAATAAACAACCATTTAGCATCTGCCTTGACTTTCTATTCCACTGCAGTCATTTATCAACCACTGAGCTGTGACTTTTTGTTTCTTCTACTGAAACTGACATGCTCTCTATTTCTTTCAATGGAATGAGTGCATTCCATTTTTGCTTAATCCATTTCACATCATAAATTCTACAAAATTCCTGGGAGACAAGGATTAAGCTGTTTTCTTTTTTTTTTTTCACTCCCTTCTTACCAGAACTACAATTCACTGAAATTCCATCCATACCTATGGATATAGATTTACAAGTATATATATATATATATATTTATATACAAACACAGACACACAAACACACACACACACACACACACACACACACACATATACATATATATATATATATATATATATATATATCCCTCTCTCTCTCTCTTTCAGAGAGGCACTGAGCACCTACACGTACACATATGCACACGCCAGTAACTTCCACCTTCCGAATTCAATCACAAAGCTTCGGTTGGCTCGGGGCTATAGTAGAAGACACCTGCCCAAAGTGCCACGCAGTGGGACTGAACCCGAAACCATATAGCTAGGAAGCAATCTCCCTAACTACACAGCCACTCCTGCACCTAAACTTTATCTGGTGATTGGAATGTAAATTAACACAGAATTTGGGGAAAAGGCTTTAATTTAGATCACTTCATCAGGAAGTGAATATCAATGTAATGAGTGTGTTCCATTTTTGCTTAATCCATTTCGCATCATAAATTCTACAAAATTCCTGGGAGACAAGGATTAAGCAATTTTCTTTTTTTTTTTTTTTTTTTCAATCCTTTCTTACCAGAACTACAACTCACTGAAATTCCATCCATACCTATGTTTTCCACATAACAGTATTCCTTCAAAGTATCAAATTGCTCATCAACTATATTACTTTTACTCAAATGTTTATACCAAACTCTTAAAAAAAAAAAAAAGACTTTTTACGATAAACATTAATAAATCTCATCAATTTACTTCTGGGCAAAGCTTATATATATATAAAAATGTGCTTGGATCAGTTTGTTTGACTCACAACAGGATTCCATGCTATTTCACAATGGTGTAATTAGCAATGGATAGGACATCAAACTATAAAAATCATTTGCTCTGGCAGAACGTAAATCTCAGAATTTACCAATGCTATTTCACCACGGTTAACATGAGAACATTGTTATGAAACAACAAAACAACAACGATAATGATACAGAGTAAAAGGTTTAGTTTATGTTGTAGCATCCAATCTTCCGAGAACTGCATGTGTTGCATTTCCTTAATAGTAAAACTTAGGCTCTCGCAGTTTGTTAACTTACTTTCTTGTTATGCAGATAGCTTTTGTGTTAGCTTTCTTCCTTTCTTGCATCTTACACAGAGAATATTTTGTGATTGACGGCTATGCATTAGTTTACTCTTGTGCCAGGACTTATGAGAATTGTGTGTGTAGTCATATGACATAAACTTGAACCGATTCCAAGATTCAGTGCCAAATAATGTTTCGAATGCCAGCACCAAATTATGAAAACAACAAATTCAGAGAGGATATTACCACCACCAACAACAACAAAAACAACAACAACATCATTATTATTGCTATCATCATTATCATCATCATCATCATTATCCTCATCACCATCTTTACAGTTTCATTTTCAGCTTCCTTCTTTCGCTTTCTACCTTTCATGGCAACAGCTGTTGCAGGAATTCTAGTGTTATCCTTGCTTTTCCCCATAGGCTTCTGTTTGTTGGTGAGAACTGCTTCCTTCTTGAGTGATGTCAGGGGAGCATTTTAATTTTTACCATTAAAGAATATCTATACAGTCAGACAGGTTTATGTACTGTTGCATTTACTGTCATTTGATAGCATCACATATTGTATAAGGTAATTCAAAGGTAACTCTTTACTGCTTTTTATGCCTCTTGACAACAGGTTTCTCATTCAAAATGTAGGTGTAAGTTTCTTAAAGGTTATGAATCCTTTGTAGGATGAGACTTTCTGTCATTTCTCAACAAGTTGTTCGTAGTGGCGGTTCATTGCATTCTGACATCCTTTTATTTCTTACATCTATCTTTATCACTATCAATATCTTTATCAACATTACTACAATCATCGTCATCATCGTTGTTGTCATTGTCGTCGTCACCATCATCATCATTTACAACATTGGATTGAGATTTATTTATACGAGCAATATTACACTACCTTAACCTTTCCAGCATATTGTAAAAATATTTAATGATTCTAACATATGTTTATATAAGTGCAAAACTCTATGTGTGTATTTATGTGTTTATATAAGTATCTCCCAACGATATTCTGTACACTTATATTTTTATGAGGATTTCTGTATAAGTAGATGAACAAAAGGACACATCGACAAAAGTTTATACAGACACCAAAAATGACATTTATTCTCATGTAAATGAGAACCAATATTGATTTCTGCATTATAAACCATCAAACAAACATTTTTTTTTTGTGTGAAGTCCATAACTGAGTCAAGCTAACACTGTTCTTACCTGCTATACTGGCAACTGTGTGAAGTTGGTGATACCTTATGTATAACCCATCCCTCCACATACATACTTATTTACAACTGATAAAAAAAAAGAGCAGTGCCAATAATGGAATATAGGCTCACAATCTTTTTAGATGACTGAATTACTTTTATACTTATATAGGCAAAAATAAAAGTAAAGCAAAAAAATAATGGTTTTCCTCATTGCCAAAATGTTTGCAAAGTTTCTGAAATCATTGAACGATTCACTAAATAATTTGATAAGTATGAAATAAGAAATTATGAGTTAGATCCCATCAGTGTTTGGTCTTCAAAAGTCTAAGCAATCATGCCACAATTAAGTCGAGATCATAAGAGACCAATCTGATTTCAAAGAGATGCCCGTGCCACAGATTTTCATGGCTTGCGTTCTCTCAGAGTGTAAGTGTCGATGATATAGACGTAAATGAAATTTGAATCCCTGGGTGGAATCTGAGCTACGAATGCAAGAGGCTGGAAAAGATGGGCAACTATTATAAGGCATCTCGTATGGAACTTTAATATCCTTCTATGAAAGGATGAAAAGTAAAGATCACCTGGAATGCATTTAAATTCTGAGAAAATAATACCAAAGCATTCTATCTGATGCTTTAGCAAGTGCTCAGATTAAAGAATTAACACAGTTCTATGGTTATACTTACTTAGATTTGTGTGTACATGTGTATATATGTATGTGTGTGTGTATGTATATATATATGTCTGTGTATATATGGATGGGTGTATATATGTATATATATCTATGTGTGTAAATATATGTATGTATGCTTATACATATATGTGTACACAAACACACACACATATATATACATATATACATATATATACTTATATATATATATATATATATAAATATATATATACATATATACATACATATATATGTGTGCATGTGTGTGTGTGTGTGTGTGTGTGTGTGTGCATGACAACATTTTATAAACAAACTTTAAAAGCATCAGATGTGCTTGGTATTTCACAGACGAGAAAGTTAATTTCAAAAGCAGTAAAGTTGTTCTTACAACATTACCATGCTTGAAATTTACTTTCTTGTCTGTAATATATATACATATATATATATATATATATATATATATAATATATATGTAATTCATGTGTATATTTATTGATGTATATGTGTGTGTGTGTGATGCAAACATTATGTATAACATGAAGACAAGGTAAAACGAACAAAGTGTATTAAGTTTATCCTCAGGAACAATGGGGGGAAAAAGTCTTGTTTTTTGAGTATATGCTTGTGTACAGAAACAATAGACAAGGAGAGAAAAAAACAGACACAAGAACAAGCATGTCTCAATTAGACAGTTACTACATATATTTTTTTATGTGTATGTATATACATGCTTTTGAACATGTATATACATGTTTTTGAACATGTATATATGTTCATACGTATATATATATATATATATAATATATATATATATATATATAATATAATATATATATACATATATATTTATATATATGTGCACATATATAGATACGTGTACATATGCACACATGTCCCTGTATTATTAATTTGTGTTAATGGTCAGTGTATGTACAATTTATGAATACTTAGATGTAAAGCAATTTTTCCCAATGACCGGCATTAGCTTTGGCTGTAATATTAATGATTTCCTTCTCATAATGTCAACATCTATATCTTAGGAATGACAGTCAAATTAGGTTTCAGTGTAAACAGAACTTTCAACAGAAGATGGGTTACTTAAAAGGTATGCTAAATCATTTGGTTTAACTTATTTCTGAGATTGAACATATATAGTGTCTGAAAACAAATGAATATGCACGTGCATTCAGTCGTACAGTGAAATTATGTCCATTCTTCATTTAAGTTCTTCATTTAAGTTCAAGGTCAGTATTTCTCAGGGTTGGATAAAACCCGTTGAACTGATTCTATTTTACGGTTACTTAATTCATTCTCCTCTCAGAATTTCCACTCTAAGAGTGAAGATATCAAGAGAGAAGATATCAGATATTCTAAGTCATTTATTTTGATCTGGTTTTACTGGCTTCTCCTACTCATCCGTTTCCACTTTTATTGAGCCTAAATAATGCTTTCTACAATAGGCACAAGCTTGAGACTTTGGCCCCCAGTGCTTCGTAATTATTTTATTGACCCTGAAAGGATTAAGGGCAAAGTTGATCTTGGAAGAATTTGAATTTATAATGTAATGCTGGAAGAAATGTCCCTAAACATTTTGTCAGGTACTCTAAGAACTCTGACAGCTGGCTGCCTTGAACTGAGCCTAAAAAAGAACAATGCAATAACCAGTGTTGAGTAATTTCAGTGTGTAACATGGTTACAATTGCCAGTTGAATTTCTGTCACAGAATCCCTTTAATCCCAAAAGTTTTGAGGTAACACTGAATATCATATAAATCATATGACCACAAAAACAAATAATAATAAATAAATAAAAATAAAAATTCAGAATTCATATTTACATAGGAAACGCTAAAACAGGTTCTTAGAGTAGAATGAAACCTATGTTCTATAGAGGACGGAAACTAAGAGGTTTTGCCATTCTTTCCCCAAAGCTAAATGACTATCAAAGTAGAAATCATCTGATGGGAATTACAGCAGTGTTCATTGAGGAAGAGTCACCTGTATTGATATAACCACAACGACCGCTGCTGCTGCTGCCGCCACCACCACCACAACTACCACTGCCATCACTACCACCACTGCCATCACCACCACAACTACCACTACCATCACTACAACTGGCTGATTTGCAAGAAGTGGGAATATCCAAGTAGACATTAGTATCTCACTGGTATTTTATTTCAGTGATACAAGAAGAAGAATATTTGAAGTCATAACAGAAGTTTGACATTAAAATTTTCTGTGGAAACTCATTAGACTCTGCAAGAAATATATTGTCATAAAAGTAATAATAATAATAATAATAATAATCATAATGATGATGATAATAAGGATAATAATAATAATCCAGCAATTCTGAGCAAAGGAGAGTTGTTTGATATCTTTGACCCCAGTACTTCACAAGTATTTCATACAACTGACCACAAAAGGATGAAAGACAATGTTGACCATGAAATGAAATAATAACAATGATAATAATAACGTTTTCAAAGTTTGGCACAAGGCCAGCAACTTTGTGGGGAGGGGGGGGTTAGTCAATTACATCGACCTCAGTGTTCAGCATGTATTCATTTTATCAACCCCGGTAAGGATGAACAGCTGTTGACCTCAGTAGAATTTGAACTCAGAATCAAAAGAGCTAGAATAAATGTCCCTAACCATTTTCTACATTGTACTAATGAAAGCAGGAATAATAAGGATAATTTCTAATATAGGCATAAAGCCACATATAGAACAGAAGGTGACTGGTACTTATTTTAGATGAAAGACAAGCTCAAATCAGGACAGATTCAAACCTACGATACCAAAGAATGTATTAAATACCATCAGATATTTTATCCATCACTTTGCAAATTCTGTCATCTACACACTTATAAATTGTGACACTTATCATTATTATTATTATTATTATTATTATTATTATTATTGTTATTATTATTATTATTATTATTATTTTTCTCATTTTAGCAGATCTCTATGAATTTGTAATGGAGTTGTATATTCAACTGAATTGACTGGTACTAATTTTATTGCTCACAGAAGGATGAAAGCTAGATTTCATTGATGTCCATTCAGAATTGAGCTCAAAAATCTAAAGGATAGTAAAAACAATATTAAAAGAAACTTAGTCCAGCATTCTTCTCTATCAAGAGGAAATGACAATAAGTCTTTCCACTATAGGTAAAAGGCCTGAAATTTTGACGGGGAGAAGATTAGTCAATTACGTCAATTCCAATGCTGACCTGGCACTTATTTTATCAACCCTGCAATTATGAAAGACAAAGCCGACCTCTGTGTAATTTGAACTCAATATGCAAAGCTAGACATGCAGCTAGGCATTGTTGCCTAGTATACAAACAATTTTGCCAATTCACCACCCTTGATGAAAATGATAAAAATGATAATTATAACGGTAAGAAGATAACTAAAATTTTAGACTAAATAAAAAAAATAAAATATATAACATTACAGATGAGATGAAGTCAACAGAAATACTATCTTGAAGTAAGGCTTATATATATGTATGTTTGTATATATACATATATAACATGCATATATTGTGTGGTGCGTATATATATTTATATGTGTATATATATATATATACATATATATATATATATATATATATATATATATATATATATATATATATATGTATATATGTATATATATATATATATGTGTGTATGTATACAAATACACACAGACAATAGATGAGAGCTAGATATGCTCAGTAAAGAAAACATGTAATAATGCTCAAATGAATTAGAACTTTGAGTCCTTCATCCAGAACTAGGTTCATGGCATCAACAGTGGCAATAAGATAAATCCAAGATGAGCCGATATAGAGGTAGTGATGCAGCTAAACACAATTAGGCTTCCCACACACACACATGTGTGCACATGCACACACACATTCAGAATGACAAAGCCATATATAGACTTAAATATTCACATATACATTTACATAGAGCATAAATAATATAGAATACTAAGAAAAGAAAATACATAATTTCTTGATTCAACACCTGTTTCAAGAATTAGATAATAATTAACATTTATAATTTGCATATTTCATTGGTAAATTATTAATATTATAATTATTACATAACTCTGAGCTTCCTGAAACAGTCGTCGAGTAAGAATTTATATATTCTGTTCTTTGTTTTCTGTGATTTTCATGCTCTCTGTATAGATATATATATATATATATATATATATATATATATATATATTATATATATATATTTAGAAGTATATGCATATTCATGTTTATTGGTCTATATATATATATATTTATATGTGACTCTGTGTGTGTGTCCCCAGTCTAATTTGTTTATTTGCATCACTATCTATATAGACATGTGTGGGTGTGAAATAAAAATAAAATAAAATAATTATTATCAAGTCATGAAACATTAAAACAACTGCAGAAGATGCTTGAAGATATGGCCGGTATCATCATATTCAGAGAATTAACATCAGCAAATATCTGAGTTAGAGCAAAGGTTTAAGGCTGAGTCCTTTCTGAAGCAAATAGCTTTTAGACTTTGTCTACAAATGAGCTTTTGCACTTGTATTCACACATTGATAACTAATCAACAAGCATACATATACACACATATTCCAGCATATATGTTATGCCTGTATACAAACATAACATTTTTAGATACATACATGCATATAGATTTACAAGTATATATATATATATATATATATATATGTATAAATACATATTCAGACATATATATATATATATAATTGATCTCTATAATGTAATGCAAGAAAGCATTCCCTTGATGATCCATTGTAGTTAAGTACCTAATTGCACTTGGATCGTCCACTGGGGAAGATCCAATCAACCACTGTCTTGCAACATACACAGAGAACAAATGAAATAAAGTTGTGCTTACCATAATTTCTCCTACATACACCACACACACAACAGACACATTAATCCATGCATATATATTTTTTTAGTATTCTGAGGTAAATTATCTCATATATATGATGAGTAAGTTTTAACTATAACATTACTTCTATATCTTTTATTAGTTTGTCTTTTTGAAACTGGGTCCAGACAAAATTGGCTGGACTGTGGATTTGCCTAAATTTGATTGTCTTTTATAAGGATTCTAGGATGATGGCTTTCAAAATGTTGATCTCAGTCTGACTTTAAATGTATGTACTACTTCAACTTCACTTATCGTTTATTTTCTATTTACTTCTATTTCTATGGTTGATTTTGTTTGTTTTTTTTCCATTCTTAATACTTTATTTTTAATGTTTTAATTATTGTAGTGAAACAAAAGAATTGTCTTGCATTAAAATTCTGTGAATATCCTCTTCAAAATTAGAAAATATTTTGTTTTTATGGCATTCCAAAACTTTAGGTTTCCTAGTTGTGTGTTGAATTAGTGCGTGCATTCATACACACCACACACAGTTGTCTTGTGTGTATACATGCATACATACATATTGAAATTTAATTTGCTTGGTTTTAATAATAGAGTGTATATTTGACATCATATACAAAATATTCACACACACACATATATATATATGTATGTATGTATGTATATACATATATTATTATATATATATATATATATATATATATGTATTTGTACTGTATATACACATGCATTATGTATATAGCTGTGTCACTTAATTTGAAGACAAGCACACTACTAATGGTTAAAGATTATTTCCATTTATTTAATCACAATTCAGTATGTATATGAATAAAAAGAACTTTATTACTCTTTGAGTATTCTTAGTTTAAAAAGATTTTAATTAGCATTAACTTAATTACTGACAAAATTAATGAAGTTACCAAACTGAAAGTCAGCTTAAGGACATTATAGAAAAAAATTTATCATAATTTTAATATTTGATAGTGTATTATGGCCCTGTGCCAGAATTGGAAACCAATATTTCCAAGTATATTTTATCACAATAAGTTAAGCTATTAATAACTGATAGACTGTATAATCTTATGACCTGTTTTGTTGGGCAAATGTAAATGTTTATAATTAGAAGCAAGATAATGAATTGTACATATGCATAAATTGAAATGCAGTTTTTGATCCATAGCTGCTAAAGTTGGACACTCGGTAACTCACCACGATGTGGAACATCTTCAGTTGAATTGGTGGTTATCCTGAATGTGTTTGACCAGGGCACCTATGAGAAACTGCTGTAAAAACGGAATGATACTGTCACTAAGTTATCGGTGAAGAACAGGAAAATTACTCTTAATATTTTTAACAATGTTGGATTCAAAATTTCACATATGAACTGATATAAAACTCTTGAAAAATCAACTGAAGTAATTGAGGCTTGAAGGATGCATTACATATGAAAGAAGCATTTTCTATGGAAAACCAGATACCTGTATTTAGTTCATTCAGAGCATGAAAATTAAATATTGTGAGACTAGTGAAACATTTTGTGATGAGATGAGATGAAATTTTATTTGTTTTGTTCTGATAGCTGAGTGTATATTTAAGATATTCACCCAGAGTGTATGAATCTGACAGTTATAGATAGTAGTTTGCAATGTCATGGCTTTAAGCTGCATGTTTAGCAAAAGAATAATTTCCATCTATCAGATCAATAACAACACAAACAGCACAACGATTCTTGAGATCTTGAATATTGTTCTGTTCCATATACGAAGTCATTTTCGGATAGTTAAGGATTTATCAGTACATCATAGATCTTGAGCATACCACAGAAATAAGATAAAACTCATGAAAATCAAGAAAATCCGTGTGCTATCACGTTCAACACATTCTTTGCATTTGAATCTGATAACAAACCTTATGGAAATAGGTCAGAAAGAATATCCAACAAACGAAATAAAGGATTTAGAGTGAATTATAAGGCAAAAAAGCAGAATGAAATTCCAGATATCATCATCTAAATTATTAATTCAATACCATGAAGATGAAATTTGGTTTCGAAATATTTCAGGTACCTGGCCAGATATCAGGAGTATATGATTTTATTCTTCATTTGATTTAAATGTCCTTGAATTAAGTGACTTCCTTTAATTTTTCTGGTATTATTGATACTGGCAATAATTGCATCAAGCTACTTTATGTGTTTAAAAATGACATTTAAAAGACTAGAATACTTTCTATTTATTCATATATAGTTTCAGTTATGATTAAAATATTGGAAACAATGTTTCACCATGAGTGTAGTCTTGTCATTAAGTGATACCCCCACCTCTCTCTCTTTCAGTGTCTCTCTTATAAACATATACCTATACATACATATATACATATATATAAATATATATATATATATGTATGTATGTATGTATTTATGTATGTACATATGTATGTACATGTATATAAATGTATATATATATATTCATATATATATTAATATATTATGTTATATTATATATATTTATATACATATATATATATATATATATATATATATATATATATAATTATATATATATGTATGTATGTATACACACATACGTACACACACACATGCATATGTATGTCATATATCAATTTTTAGTGTATATAGTTATGACTGTAGATGTCAATGCAATTATGTCAATTTATATGTATATAAATGTATATAAATATTCATATATATATTTATATATTATGTTATATTATATTATATTTTATATACATATATATATATGTATGTATGTATACACATGTGTACACACACACATATGCATATGTATGTCATATATCAATTTTTAGTGTATATATGTTTATGACTGTTACATGTCAATGCAATTATGTCCACATTTATGATAATCAATTCAAATTTTCCATGCACTAACAAACACAAAATAATTATCTAGTAATCCAATCTTTTCAAAACGGTCAACTATACTTGGTTTGTATGTATTTGAAATACATTAGGGAAAT
>NC_043000.1:143042505-143055005 GCF_006345805.1 Octopus sinensis
CCCTCTTCTGCCAAAAGAAATCAAACCATAAAAGAAAAAAAAAAATATAAGAAAACATAAAAGAAATTGGTTTTGTTTCTTTCTCAAAATTTGGTACATTTTTTTTTTGTCTTTCTTCTTGAAACTATTGTTGTTATTTCATCTGTCATACAATTTCTGCTGTCCTGTTTTCTGATTTTGTTTTAGAATTTATGCTATATTTTTTTTTTTTATCATATGTATACATTTTCTCCTTTCTTTTTCTTCATATTTTTGTTTGTTTTGTAATCTCAAACCTTTGATTTTTCACTGGATTCAAGTGGAAGACTCTCAAGCTTTAGTTAAAATCACGCCGGTTTTTAAAAAATTTTATATGCAACAAACTTGCGAAATGGCGAGAAGAAGAGAGAAGCAGGAAAAAAGTAAATCGGTAATTGGTTTCTTGCATCCGGATCCCAAAGCTGCTGAGGATTCTGATTGGCCTGTAAATGCATAAATGAGAAAGAAAAAAAAAACATTATGTAAAAAACAATAAATAAGCAAGCAAAAAAAAAAATGAAGTAATACATGTTAATTTAAATGGCACTTTATTCCCACATTCATTTTTTTTTTTTTTGACCCCCTTCGGTCAGACACTGACAATGGGTTTGCACCTAGAGAGTTACCCTCTGAGGCACAACTCTGGGCAAGGTTGTTTTATGGAAGACCAGCAGTCGCCCATGCATACCGGTCTCCCCTCTCCACGTCACCGATGTTGTCCAATGGAAAGGCAAGGGCCGATACAGCTTGGCACCTGTGACATCGCAACTCATTTCTACAGCTGAGTGAACTGGAGCAACGTGAAATAAAGTGTCTTGCTCAAGAACACAACACGCAACCCGGTTCGAGATTTGAGCTCACAACCTCACGATTGTAAGCTCGACGCTCTAATCACTGAGCCACGCGCCCTCACATTCATATATGAAAATTATTAATATAATGCAAAAGAAATTGTTGTCAAAGTTATCTGATGTTTGGACAGAACTGCTCAGCCTGTAGTGGCTAATAAATAATCAGGTAATATTTATTCATAAGAAAATTTGAAACGTAACCTTTAGAATTAACAAGGTAACATTGTTGCTAGTTAATTTATACATATTTAACAAATCAAGCTGCAAAATTAAAATCCTCTTTTTGTTCCACGACTTGTATTTTATAATTAAAAATGGAAATATTTTCATTCATTTTATTGGAGAAAAAGTCCACTGCTGGCAAAAGCATTCTCCCTTAAGGCAATATCAACTTCAATGTTTGCAAGCTGTCTAGATCTTGTATAAATTATAAATTATAAATCTTGTGAAGTTTTATTATTATCATTATCATTTAAGGCAGTGAGCTGGCAGAATCATTAACACACCTAGCAAAATGCTTAGCAGCATTTTTTCTTTACATCCTGAGTTCAAATTCAACCAAGGTCAACTTTACCTTTCACCCTTTCAGGGTCAGTAAAAGAAGTACTAGTTGATCACTGGGGTCGATGTAATCACCTTATACCCCTTCCCAAAACCTGCTGGCCTTGTGCCAAAACTTGAAAATATAATAATTATGGTCATTAACCCTTTCTTACTGTATTTATTTTGAGATGTTCTGTGTTTCTCTCAATTACTTTAATTATAACAAAGAATTTTGTAAAATAACTTAGTTATCATTAAGCTAGTGTTAGGAACAGTAATTGTGTCTAAAGTTTGGTGGAAGATTTTAATTCAAAACTTATGAAAAGAAGATATTTGTACTATAGAGCCAGAGCCGGTTTCAGCCAGGTTGGTAACGAAAGGGTTAAGGTAGTGAGCTTCATAAATATTATTGCACCAGACAAAATTCTGCCAGGTTGACTACCTTTTGTTCATTCAGGATTGATGAAATAAGTACCAGTTGGACACTGGGTTCGATGTACTTAATTAGCAAAGCCTTCCCTGAAATTTGAGGCCTTGTGCCTATAGTAGAAAGACTCACCATCATTATTATTAAAGTCATGAGCTGCCAGAATAGGTCACACATTGGATGAAATGCATAGCAACATTTCCTCTGGTGCCTTACTTTCTTAGTTCAAATCTTACTGTGGTCAGCTTTATCTTTCTTCCTTTCAGAAGTTATAAAGTAAAGTACCAGTCCAGTTCTAGGTTCAATGTTATAAACTAACCCTCTCTCCCTAAATGTTGCTGGCCTTGTGATAAAATCAGAAAGAATTATCATTTCATTACTGTTGCCATTTTATTATTATTATTATTATCATTTTATTTATTTGGTATGCTAAGAAAGTAGAATTAATAACTTTTACCCAGAGGTATAATATAAATTATGTGCACTGAAATACAGAGACACTGAAATATAAAACCAGATTAACTCAACCATTATGTATTTTAGCATATAAAATAATGGTTTTGCAATCAAGCAGAAATCTATTTTGCCATGCATTTCAATTTAAGTCATTTAGTCAAATAAATCATACAATTACTGGCTATAGGTAATAATTTGGAACTCAATGGCAAAAAGGCTAAGTATGTTATTGTTTGAGACATTTCCACATAAAAATAATGAAATGTAAAATTGATATAAATTAACTGCTAAGATTTTCAATGTAATTTGTGTCAGAATTGAAGTGAATGGGATTGTTTGTCTTTTCTGGTCTAAATTGCTGCTTATAATATCTATTATCACTTGATGCGGTAGTATTTATTTAGAAGTAAGTATTTATATATATGTTCTAGATTTTCTATATAACAATTGTTGAGGATAAATTAAATTGACAAGAAAATTGTAGGTACACATCTGCTTTCAAATTCTTTTGAGCTATACTTCACTTACCACAATTTTCCTTACCTAGCTTGATGAAATAAATACTATTGATTTTGTTTGATTATTTCTATAATTTGGTAGGCTGTCTCTATAGTTCGCAGACCCTCTCTGAAGTCACTAATCTTGCTGCTATAAATAACAGTCAAATCTACCTGAAATCATAGTCTGTATTAACAAAGAAAGGACACGCTGCTCAATATACTTCCTGATATACAAACTGATAGAATGATGATTCCAACAAACTATTAATCACAGGTCTGCCTCATCAATGCTGATATCAGGCTAAGAAACTACAGCAATTAGCTACATATATAATAACATCTGTGAAATCATTGACATTATTTTTGTTTGGATGGAAAACAATAATCTTAATTTGAAATTTATGTACTTCAGCACAGGTTTAGCTGTGTGCTGTTGTTGTTGTTAAGCAGCAAGATGGATAAGGGTGATTAGGTGTTGGTGTAGGGCTCAGGGGCGGGAGACCCCAGACCTTGGAAAAAAAAAAACTTTGATTGTCTTGTAGTCGAGGGCTCTTTGTTAACGCCCGACACCACTGGGAGGTGGCCCTCGAAATCGCTGGAATTGGTGATCTCCAGGTCCAAATTCTTGGATGGCTAGCTGTGTGCTTGAGAAGCTTGCTTCCCAACTGTGTGAATTTAGGTTCAACCCCACTGCGTGGCTCCTTGGGCAAGTGTCTTCTACCATAGCCCAGATCAAGCAAAGCCTTGTTAATGGATTTGGTAGAAAAGAACTGAAAGAAGCTTCTTGTGTTATGTGTGTTTATGCTTGTGTTGTCCCCCACTGCTCGACAACTGGTGTTTGTTTATGTCTTCATAACTTAGCAGTTTGACAAAAGTGACCAACAGAATAAGTACCAAGCTTAAATATAAATACAGTAATGCCTCAATATATGAGTTAATTGATTTCCAGAGTTTGCTTGTAAATTGAAAACTCATAAAGCAGAGCAATAATTTCCCATAGTAGCAATGTTATAAATCATAATTTTTTATCAGAAAAATATTATTTTACCCATAAAATTTATAATACTCCTGAATTAATGGCAATAAAACAACAGTAGAGTGCAAAGAATATTTTGTGTAATGTAAAAAGAATGTCGAGATAATTTATAATAAAAAAAATATTTTTATAATCGTTTTCTGAATCACTTTCACTCGCACCAACACTCGTAGACACCATCACTTGTAGATGTAATTGCTGATTCACAAGCACTCATAGACAGACTTGTAGATTTCTTTGTAAAAAAAGTTGAGAATTGCTTGTTTAGAAGATTTTTTTCTCTCTCTATAAATTTCTTGGTAATACACAGAAGCATTTGTTATGGTAGTAGAAACTTTCACACATCATTCCAAATTTGGAACTTGTGCTTGGAAAAAAAAACTCATAAACTTGGGGTCTCATAAAGTGAAGTATTACTGTACTGGGATTGATATGTTCCACTAAACCGTTCAAGGCAGTACCTCAGCATGGCTGTATTCCAATGAGTGAAACAAGTAAATCATATAAGTTTTGGGAACCAGACGATTGTAAAATGTATGGCTCAAAGTACCTAAATTACTACATGGAAGTCTCAGTAAGACCAATTTTACAAAGTGAATAATTCCAAATTATGTCTATCTCAATTCTTTTCTTTCTGTTTCAAAGTTACATACAAACAGGACAATTTTAAGATTCCTATATACATTAGATAGGAGTAGCTCTGCAAAAAACTGAACCGCTAAGTTACGGGGATGTAAACACATCAGCATCGGTTGTCAAGCAATGTTGGGGGGACAAACACAGATGCACAACATATACATACACATACATATATATATATATATATATATACATATACATATATACGAAGGGCTTCTTTCAGTTTCTGTCTACCAAATCTACTCACAAGGCTTTGGTCAGCCCTAGGCTATAGCAGAAGACATTTGCCCAAGTTGCCACGCAGTGGGACTGAACCTGGAACCATGTGGTTGGTAAGCTAGCTACTTACCACATACCCATTCCTGCACCTATAATGGTCACTTTCTGGCATTGCTGTTAATTTAATGAAATCCATTGCCAACTTTGGAATTATAATATTAACCAATGTACAAAACATAGCAACAGTAACTATTTTCTTTGTTCTTTCAACATGCCAGGTTCCAACTCTGAACAAAGTCTAAGTGATAGGTTTCCCATGGAAAATGTTGCTTAAATTATAAGTTTATTATTTTCCAGAAAGCTTAAATTATAAGTTTATTATTTTCCAGAAAGCTTAAATTATAAGTTTATTATTTTCCAGAAAGCTTAAATTATAAGTTTATTATTTTCCAGAAAGCTTAAATTATAAGTTTATTATTTTCCAGAAAGCTTAAATTATAAGTTTATAATTTTCAGAATGTACTACACTATCACTTTTTACATGTAACAAGCATTTTGTAAGGCAGTGTAAATTACTAATATGTCTACGTTTTGTATTGAAGGAAGTACTGAAAATAGTAGATTTGGTATTGGTAAAATTAAGATTCTTTGAAATGAAAGACAATGGTAGAGAAGAGTCATTAACTTTTTATCAAAAGTTGATATCAGCACTTCAGATTGATTAGGTCATTATGGAAAGTTCAGCTGTTGGAGTGTCCAAGTAATGTATCTAATGCTAACAGTGATTTCAGCCAGTGAAAGGTTGTAAGAGTTGAAAATGGTAAATTTAATTGTAAGTTTGCCAATTTTAGCAATTCTGTTAAAAGAAACATTTCTTTGGCATAGTTAGAGATAAAATGGTATTATTATTTTACCATGTCAGTAATTCTCCGTTATTGTCTTTCGGATGGCAACATTCTTTAACGGTGGGTACTTTGGCAGGAAGTGATGAAATTCTATAATAGCCACAAGATATCTGAGGAATGTGAGGAATGAAATGCCAATAACACATTCTAATAGTTTGAAAACTGGCACAAAATCTCAGAGATTTTTGTTTCCTTGCTATTGTTAGCTACCAAAGGATCATCAATATATATACATATAAAATATAGACAACAAAAGACCTGATCAATGAATTCTGAAAAGTTTGCTGCCCATCAATTAATCTGAGTGAAACTCAGAAAATCTCAAAGAAATCAGAGAGAAAAGACAGATTTCTCAATGTCCTGTTCAACAACAGTAAAGTTTCACAAGACTGAATTTTCAAGATAAAAGTTTTTCTGTACTGAGATTCTGAGAAGTTGTTGAGCTGTTGACTTAATGAATGCGGTTGAGGTGGTCTACATCACTGTTGATGTGGAAATTATGTGTTCTGGTTAGTCTCTTCTGGATTTTCACATCAATGGCTCGAATCTCATCAATTGTCCAATCAGGCAGCCCAAAATTGGGTATGAGTACTGGCACTGCAAGTACATTGTGGGCCACCATTTTATTGAATACAGAGAGTTCCAAGGTCCAAATTTTCTTTATTCAACTGTAATATTCTTTAGTGACATGTATTTTGCTATAGGTGCCATTGTGAGATATGCTTTCATCCACCCCTAGATACCTGTAACATTCTTCATCAGATATAGGGGAAACAGCCAAATCATTGATGAAGAAGTTGCAAGTATGGTTTACAGTTTCCTTCTTTCCATTAAGCAACATTCATGCTGACCAAACTCCAGCCCTATATCCTTTGAGAATGTTGTAACCAGATCAAGGCTCTTTTTCGTCTCCTGCATATTCTTGGCATATAACTTCAAATATCCATAAAGAAACAGTAATTTTGTAATTTTGTTAATTCTGTTTCCTTGTGAACCAGTGAGATATCCTTCAGACTTCCGTAATCTGAATGACAAGGAGTTTACAGAAAGTATAAACAACAATGCACAGAGGCTGTCCTCTTAGAATATGCTTCTGCAATGCTGGAAGGTAACAAATTATGAGACTAATTGCTTGAATAATTGAAGTAGAGTCTTACCTTGTCCTCCGCCTGGTAGCCAAACTTCATTCATGGGCGTAGTGACTCTATTTCGTGGTGGTGTTTGATTACTGTGCGATAGCAATGGTGGATTGCCACCATTTTGTTTATCTGGTTTACTAGCTGGTCTGATTCTGTTGCCATTATGCTCTGAAAATAGAAAATAATAATAATAATAATAATAATATAATAATAATAATAATAATAATAATAATAATAATAATAGTAATAATAATAATAATAATAATAATAATAATAATAATAATAATAATGATAATAATAATAATAATAATAATAATAGTAATAATAATAATAATAATAATAATAATAATAATAATAATAATAATAATAATAATAGTAAAAATAATAATAGTAATAATAATAATAATAATAAAATAATAATAATAATAATAATAATAATAATAATAATAATGCTGGCATTGATGTATCAATACCAGCAGATGACAACGTGTCTCTAAAAGAAATGGAGAAACTTTCAAAATACAAAGATCTGGAGACAGAGGTAACTCGAATGGGGAATCTGAAAACAGAGACAATTCCTATCGTAGTATGTGCATTAGGTATAATAAAAAGTATTCAGACAACTACATAACAAAAATACCAGGACTTACAAATATATATATGCGGGTGGCACGTAAAAAGCACCCACTACACTCACGGAGTGGTTGGCGTTAGGAAGGGCATCCAGCCGTAGAAACACTGCCAGATTTGACTGGGCCTGATGAAGCCTTCTGGCTTCACAGACCCCAGTAGAACCGTCCAACCCATGCTAGCATGGAAAACGGACGCTAAACGATGATGATGATGATGATAACATACAGAACATTGCACTACTGGGCACTGCACACACCCTATGCAAAACACTTTCAATACAGTAACCATCAGAGCATCATATCAAACCACAGCACATACCCAAAGCACGCTCGGTAGTGAAGTGAAAGCACGATATAAAAATAAAACTACTGAACACTAATAATAATAATAATAATAATAATAATAATAATATAATAATATAATAATAATAATAATAATGATAATAATAATAACATTGAAATTTCCCCAAATTACTGATGAAGGCTAGAGGGTATATCAGCCAAAATGTGTTAACAACAAACAAGATGAGGACAAATATCCATCAAATGTAAATAATGTAAATAACATACATATTTCCTCATCTCTTAAATATAGAATTGTGTTGTTTGAGAATGTATTACATGCAATGTGAGTGGACCTTCAATCCAATTCCCACATTGTACTCAAGCAATCACAACACTGGACTCAACAAACGTCCAAACACTCACATGATAGGTATGTTGACCTATCACTGCAGATTAACATGCTGAGCTGAGCTTATATAAACCTAATGTCTTCAATATGCCATAATAGAAATCAGTCTCACAACAAACTTATTACACAAAAAGTATAAAAAAATTACATGTGCAAAACCCTTTAACACCAGAAATGAACAGACCAGTACCCTACGAGAATGATGACCATCAAAATAAAGGACTAGACGTTATTCTTCATGTCCTACAAAATGAAAAAATGTATAAATGGACATGAGAGGAATATATTTCCATCATATACTCTTCTCTCACACCAGTGCTCTACCTACAGAACAAAAACATAACATATACATGTAGGAGACCATTTTCTGGAAGAAAAATTACTTAGATTCATGTATACTGATGACCCTAACAAATAAGCCAACATAAGGGGATACATTTTCAAAACAAAAAAAAAAAAAAAAGTATCAGAAATTGAAATAGACCATTTAAAAGGAAATACGTTCACTGTTTCCTTCATTAATGTGCATAATTTTTGATTTGTCGCGAAATGTAGTAAAAAGTGCTTTACAGTGGAAACCGGATGGATATAGAAAGAGAGGTAGGCCTAAGAACTCATGGTGTAGATCGACACAAAAGGAACTAGAGAAAGGGGGACATTCATGGCAGAGTATAAGAGTGTAAGTACAGAAGCGAAAAATTATGTGACATGGAATTCAATTATAAGTAGCCTATAGTCCGCGTTGGAGGGTTAAAGGCAGAAAAAAAATTTAAAGGAAAATACATCAATACAAATAGTGACCATAAAAGAATGCCAAATAATAACATAAGTATGAAGATAGACATAACATTTGCAACAAAAGCAAAGTGAGTAATGAAACACAAAAAAAAAAACTGTAGGAATGCATAATGATGAGCAAAATCCACCAAACCAGGGCAACAAAGACAAAAACATAAACCGGAAGGAATACAGAACAAGCCTAAAAATTAGAAACAGTGAAGGCAGAAACCATGGTTATGATACTCTAAAAATGAGTATAATCAAGGAATTAAAAGCCACAGATCTTAGTATGGACTGCCAATTGTACCTCCCAAAAATTAAAGTTGATAATAAGACAGCAACAATGATATATATAGGTGCAGGAATGGTTGTGTGGTAAGTAGCTTGTTTACCAACCACATGGTTCTGGGTTCAGTCCAACTGCGTGGCACCTTGGGCAAGTGTCTTCTACTATAGCCTCGGGCCAACCAAAGCCTTGTGAGTGGATTTGGTAGATGGAAACTGAAAGAAGCCCGTAGTATATATATATATATATATATATATATATATGCGTGTGTGTGTTTGTGTGTCTGTGTTTGTCCCCCTAGCATTGCTTGACAACCGATGCTGGTGTGTTTATGTCCCCGTTACTTAGCGGTTCGGCAAAAGAGACCGATAGAATAAGTACTGGGCTTACAAAAGAATAAGTCCCGGGGTCGAGTTGCTCGATTAAAGGCGGTGCTCCAGCATGGCCGCAGTCAAATGACTGAAACAAGTAAAAGAGTAAAAGAGTATATATAATACAAATCTGGCTGTCACAGAACTAATGGAAACGAAAACAAATATTAATAAGACCTGGTGAAGTGAAATAATATATGCAGCAGCATTTGTGGTCACAAAAGAATTTCAGCTCCTAACTGGATTTGAACTCAGAATGTAAAATGACATGACTAAACAGCACATGGAAATTGGTGCCACGCTTTATCAATTCAACCATAATAATGGCAATGAAAAGAAACAAAAATGATTGACGTATTTGCAGATAAGTGTTTGTTGATTGACAAAAGTGGTATTGTAGTGTTTGTGTTGTTGTTGTTCATGCTAAGCAGTTGTGGTGGTGTTGGCTAGTAGTGGGTGTTGGTGATTGACCCCAATAATAATAGAAGAGAACTTATAGTAGAAATCCTGTACTTCTTCAGTCTCAAGTAGTTTACTCCACCATTACTACTAACTGTAGCGGATCTCTTTTTGATCTACATATAGCATTCAGAATTACGTATCTGATTTGTCGGGTGTGTCCTCTCTTAGATGCTTGAAAATAATTGCTACTTGTTTTAAGCAGTGGATTGATAAGTAGAGCAAAGCAGATCTATGATCAGGAATAATACAGTCTGAGTAAGCAGCAGCATATCAACAGAAGTGGAGTTTGTAAACTGTGATTGAATCTAAGTGTAATAATATTCGGAGAGTGGCTATTGAATATGAAAGACTGACAATAATGCTTTGGTATGAGTGACTGGTTTAGTGAGAGTATGGGTGTTAGTGTGTAAGTATGTCTCGCACTTTTGTGTCTATGCGTGTATAACGTCATTGTGTGGGTTATACACATATGTGAATTTGTGGGTGTGAGAATGATTATGTTAAAAACAATTAATATGTAATATTTATATGTATTTCATAGTTATACCTCATTACATTCACTGTGCATATACACAAAACAGATCATACATACTAATATTTATGTGTGTATACATTGGTATGTATGTATGTATATGCATTAATATAGAAATTGCCATGCCCAATAGCACAATTCTGTATATAATCTTTCTGATAAAATTGAGTTAAGCAAATAAATAAATGAATGTGTGTGTGTGTGTGTGTGTGTGTGTGTGTGTGTGTGTGTGTGTGCGTGTGTGTGTCTGTGTGTGTGTGTCTGTGAATACATAATTTAATATACACATTATAAAGGTACGAGCTGCTAATAGTTTCCTGGGTTGGAGACTTGTGTCTAGACAGGTTTTTATAACAGACTTTGTGTCTTCAAGGAATTTTCAGGCCCTGAGCACATAGTCTATCCTATTTAAAAAACAGGACACTAGTACATCAGCAATTTGTGAGGAAAAAACAAGAAGGTTGATGCAAAACGTGGATGGGTGAGTTAAAAAAAGATTAGAGATACATTTGTTTTGATCATAAAAGCCATAAGAAGAAGGTCAAAAGAAATTTGCCCATGTGCTTGCATTTGCTGATAGTATGGGATCTGTGATTTAGTAGGGTAGGGAAATATATAAATCTAAAAAGAATGTGTGATTTTTCAGTTATGCATAAGTTGTATTTCTTAGATCCATTATGATAAAGCATGAATTTCTCTATGTTTCTGTACTTGATTGTATGAGACAAGCAATTGGTCTTCATAACCTATATGTGGCTAGCCAACTCAGTGGTTGTGTTTTTATTGATATGCTGGAAAGAAAATAGGTGGTTTACACATCTTTTGAAATAGGCATGGAAGTGGCTGTATGGTAAGTAGCTTGCTTATGAACCACATGGTTCTGGGTTCAGTCCCACTGTGTGGCACCATGGGCAAGTGTCTTCTACTATAGCCTTGGGCTGACCAAAGCCTTGTGAGTGGATTTGGTTGATGGAAACTGAAAGAAGCCCGTCGTATATATGTATATATATATATATATGTAATGCTTCTTTAAGGCTACTATTACTTTTAAATGGTTATATTACCACAAATGTACATAGGCTACAAGGAAGAAAAATATCTCCAAATCAGTGAAGAATGCAGCTTCCTTAATTTAATCTATCACAAAAAAAAAAAAATAAGGAAAAATCCCTGCAACAAAAAAATTCATCTGTTAATCCTTTCTATTCTGGTTAGAAAATACAGGTGAAAATATCGACAGTGGGTTTTTTTTTTATATATATATATTTTCAATTTCTCAAATATGTTTCAGTTATCTCAGTATTTCCACAGCAAAGCACTACTTTGATAAAACATATTTTACATTTTTTGTGTTTGAAATAATTTCCCTAATGGCCCACAAAATCTCTGCCACTAGCATTATATTAAGTCCTTAGGCAAAATACATCCGTTTACATACTCCAATCTAATTGAAAAATTCGTAATACTCCCAGGGTATGATTAAGTCTATAAGTAACATAAACAACACTTTTCGTTTTTGTTACTGGTAAAAGATCTCTAGAAATAAGTGTGGTAAAGCCTTCTATTTTGTATTGACATAGAAAAAGCATGTAATGTATTTGTAGTTTTTTAAGAGAACATTAAGAAGGCATTTTTTTTATCAACTTTAATATATGGATATAAGTTCAACTTCATGCTAAAACATTGATTTACCAAAGTAAATGCGAATCAGCTGATTCTATTTTAAAATTTAACATTTTACTGACTGACTTGGATGTGGCATCTGAGATAAGCTTCTACATTTACAAGCTCATGACAGATATGAAAGATCTTTCTGTAAGAAATTACAGTAAAAATTCTTCCACTGTTATTAAATCTTCGGTCTGATCACAATCTTCAAATTTTCAGATTGTCAGAAGGCTTCCCGGAATGATTGATCACATCTTCTAATGCATGTGTATGTGTGTGTATGTGTGTATTTATTTGTGTGTGTGTGTGTACATACATAAAATGTTCATATATATACATTAT
>NC_043000.1:143057505-143075005 GCF_006345805.1 Octopus sinensis
ATACATTTATGTGTGCAAACATTCATGTAAACGAACAAGATCAGTCATTTATCCTGAAAAACAAATGTATAAAAGAGATATTTAAAAAAAACATCAAAATATTTTAGAGTGAGCTGACACACAACTCCACAGCTTAGGTTTAGTAAAAGCTGTCTGTGAGAAGAAAATGCAAACTGCAGAATCTTCAAGCTGATCTGATGTCAGAAAGTGTAGCTGTTTGACAACACTTATCATTTTCCTTGATGTTTACATGCTATTTAATCAATAGGACAAAAAAATCATTATTTGAAATAAGAAATAAGGAATGCAAATGAAAACAGAACTGAAGGAAATATCAAAATACATGTTAGCGTTATTTTTTTACTTGTATTACATATGCTTGTAAGCAGGGTTGTTGTCAATAATTTTAAAGATTATATATATGTATGTGTGTAATGTGTGTGTGTGTGTAGGTGTGAATGTATTATCATCATCATCATCGTTTAACATCCACTTTCCATGCTAGCATGAGTTGGACGATTTGACTGTGGGCTGGCGAACCAGATGGCTGCACCAGGATCCAGTCTTGATCTGGCAGAGTTTCTACAACTGGATGCCCTTCCTAACGCCAACCACTCTGGGAGAGTGTAGTGGGTGCTTTTACATGCCACCGGCACAGGGGCCAGTCAGGCGGTACTGGCAACGATCTCGCTCGAATCTTTTTACACATGCCACCGGCACAGGTGCCAGTAAGGCGACGCTGGTAATGATCACGCTTCAATGATGCCTTTTACATGCCACCAGTATGGAAGCCAGTTAGCCACTCTGGCCACATTCATGCTCGGATGGTTCTCTTAGCACCCTACTAGCACAGGGCACAAGTGCCAGTAAGGCGACGCTGGTAACAATCACAATCAAATGGTGCCTTTTATGTCCCACTGGCATGGAAGCCGGTTAGCCGCTCTGTCAACGTACATATATATATATATATATATATATATATATACAGAGAGAGAGAGAGAGAGAGAGAGAGTCATTATGATGATATTTAGAACAACCTCTTATAGGGATTTTTTCATCCAAGACACACTGGTTTAATATATTGTATTTTGAAGAGATATTTCTTCAATGAATATATTATAAAATATCAAATATCAAATATTACTATTAAGTTTGAAAATGGAGAGATTCAATGGATATAAATTAATTAATTAATCAATTAATTATCATCATTGCCTACAATTGTTTCATTTCACATCTAATTTAAATTACAAAACATACATAAATATATATGTGCATTTCAAAATAACTTGTATAGAAAATGTTTGGGCATGAAAAAGGACAATATATTTTGATCAGCTGAAACACTCCAAGAGACTCTATTGGAATATTTCAACTGATCAAAATATAATTTCTGTATTTTCCTTTTTCATGCCCTGAAGATTTTCCACCCAAGATATTTTGAAATGCCAACTTATATATTTATATATGTTTTGTATTGATTCCCAAACCAGCTGCACATTGTGTTCTTAAACAAAACACTTCATTTCACATTACTCCAGTCCACTCAGCTGTTAATAGGTAAGCCTCTGATGGAGAATCTTTCTGATCAAGAGGAATGTTGTCCTGCTGATCTAGCTTGGAGAGTGGCATCATTTGAAAGCTAAAATGATGCAAAATGTATTGTGACCAGCAATCTAATAGTCTGGTCAATCATGATCACATGATATGTGTGAGTATGTGTGTGTGTTTGTGTGTTTATATATAGGAACACAGAAAATGCAACTGGTATGGTATTTTATGCTTTATATAATATACATGCTTACGGCCATATCGCGTTGAAAATATTGGTTGTCGTACGATCACCGAAGTTAAGCAAGGTTGAGCTTAGTTAGTACTTAGATAGGTGACCACTTGGGAAAGTGGAGGCACAATGGCCCAGTGGTTAGAGCAGAGGACTCGCAGTCGTAGGATTGTGGTTTCGATTCGGTTTCGATTCCCAGACCGGGCATTGTGAATGTTTATTGAGCGAAAACACCTAAAAGCTTCACGAGGCTCCAGCAAGGGTTGGTAGCAATCCCTGCTGTACTCATTCGCCACAACTTTCTCTCACTCTTTCTTCTGTTGGCCTGCTCGCTTAGCCAGTGGGGTGGCATCATTTCAAGGCTAAAACAATGCGAAGTGCATTGTGACCAGCGATGTGTAGCAACATCTCATAGCCTGGTTGGTCACGGTGATCACGGTGGTGATAATATACATGTTTGCAGTAAGCTGACCGTCATTATTATGTAAGCAAGTAGACCATATTATGTACCTAATGTACTTGACCTTTGATTTACTTTGGCAGAATCTGCAAAAGTACAACATAAAAAATAATGCAGGCTCTTGTATACATTAGTATGCAAATTAAGTACCGTGAGGTTATTGTTGCAGAATAAATGATAAAATAAATGTGAGGTTAAGTTTGACTCAATCTTCAAAGTTTGTCTCAACTCTACAAGACTCAAAGTTTCATGGGTGCATAAAACACAGCTGCTCAATCAGATGCTGAGTATTAATCAACAATTGCAGGATTGGCTGTGTGGTAAGTAGCTTGCTTACCAGCCACATGGTTCTGGGTTCAGTCCCACTGCATGGCACCTTGGGCAAGTGTCTTCTACTATAGCCTCGGACCGACCAAAGCCTTGTGAGTGGTTTTGGTAGACGGAAACTGAAAGAAGCCCGTTGTATATATATATATGTGTGTGTGTGTCTGTGTTTGTCCTCCCAACATCACTTGACAACCGATGCTGGTGTGTTTACATCCCCGTAACCTAACGGTTCAGCGAAAGAGACCGATAGAATAAGTACTAGGCTTACAAAGAGTAAGTCCTGGGGTAGATTTGCTCGACTAAAAGCGGTGCTCCAGCATGGCCGTAGTCAAATGACTGAAATAAGTAAAAGAGTAATAGAGTACCCACATTCCCTAAGTATAAGATAAACAACAGTATGAGAGGCCTGACTAATAACCACTAACTTCCAAATAGAAACAGAAAAATATCCTAAATAACAACAACAACAATAACTAAAAAACTGACCAGCTGAAACATACCATCTACGTACATTCTTTTGCTAACCCTTAAAAAATTCCATTACAAAAATATTCACGCACCCATTTATTAAGTATTTAGATATTAAATTAAACTTTGAACCCTTGGCCTTTACATTTTCAAAGCAAAGAACTAAATCCAGTGAAACCACAAATATCTAAAACTATTGGCACATTCTATATCTCCCTCCTAAAAGGAACATACCTAAATTTCAATATACATGAATAAATTCTAAGCAATAACATAATCCAAGATTTAATAAAAAAAAATTTCTCCAAAACACCTTTCCATAACAACCCAACCTAAAACCCTAAAATGCTAATTATCACTCCACTCAAGCCTGCATACCCAAGGGAGCTTTTGAATGAACAAAGACTATATAAAGCCAAGATTAACTTCAATGAAGGCAGCGAGTTGGCAGAAACGTTAGCAAGCTGGGCGAAATGCTTAGCAATATTTCGTCTGTCTTTATGTTCTGAGTTCAAATTCCGCCGAAGTCGACTTTGCCTTTCATCCTTTCGGGGTCGATTAAATAAATACCAGTTATGCACTGGGGTCGATATAATCGACTTAATCCGCTTGTCTGCCCTTGTTTGTCCCCTCTGTGTGCAGCCCCTTGTGGGCATTAAAGAAATAAGATTGACTTCAATGTATTGCTGTCTGATGTTGGCTTAACTGTTTTGATGATTCATCTAGTTAAGCCAACCTTTGAAGTCACTTTGTTATATATATATATAATATTTTTGTATAAGAATAAAAAATATTTGCACTACAAAAGTATAGGGTAACCCATCAGATTAATGTAAAAATCTTTTTACTGCAGCTAAACATAAAAGCAAAGATAACACATGAACTCTCTCTCTCTCTCTCTCTTACACACACACACACACACCGATTGTTTAACCCTCAATTCTACCTTGATTGAAGCAGCTTTTGATAGAAGAATTCCAGCTTTGAACATCCTGTCCCTGAATATCTAGAACTGTCTTGTCCAATTCATCCTTACTTTATAAACAGGTGAAATACTACTAGAGTGAAATTTGGCTGCTATGTCTAACAAGTTGATTGACCATATATATATAAAAGTTCTTACATCAGTTTGATATGTGAAAGCATATCGAATGTCATCAACTCATTTCCATGAAACTTCTGAGTGACAGAATGAATCTAACTTTGAATAAACTAGTAAATATATTGCATACATACACACATACATACATACATACATACATACATACATATATTCATACATGTATATATTTACTATTTTATTCAAAGTTACATAATACCACATCTTTTCAATATGTCTCTCCCTCAGTTTCACTATTGTGTACATTCTAAGATTATGCTTAAACAAAAAATGTATTTATGAATAGACTTCCTTTCTCTCTCATGCACACATACATATATACAACTATACGATCACCTGATCAAAGTTACATTTACAAATAATGTTACATATGTGTGGTTGCTTTTGTTTGGACAAATATTCAAGAGTAAACTATGAGGCTATAATGCAATCTAGAATAGAATATATCCAAACTTCTGGCTACCTTCTATTTCCAAATATTTCCAAATATTCAGCAGACTAAGTAAACTTTTTTCTTGTTTAGCTGCATGACAAAGTATGTACGTCCGTATATGTATGCATGCCTGTATGTACATGTGTGTATATATGTATATATATATGCTTATATATATATCTATTTATATATATATATATATTTATACGAAAAAAAAAAAAAAATATATATATATTATATATATATATATATATTATATATACATATATATATATATATATTATATATATATATATAATATATATATATATATAATATATATATATATATATACATATATGTATATATATGTATATATGCATATATATACATACATGCATTTATATATATACACACACACACATATGTATATATGCATACACACACATACACACACACACACACACACACACATATATACACACACACAAAGCTCTGCCAGTGTGAAATGTTTTGTATTGAAATCTGAAAGAATATATTTTTAAATAACAAGAATACCATGCCATGTGTTTGCAGACAATATTTATAGTAATGTAATGAAAAGAGGGGAATAAAAAAAACGAGATTTTTTCTTCTTTTTTTTTTTCAGTTGGTGGGATTCCTGTTACATAATCTATGTTTATTTTTTATTTTTATATGCATATTGTAATTCTCTATTCTATTTTTTTTTCTTCTTTTAATTTGTGCAGAATATAGTTTGTAACAAATAGATATATTTTATTATTGAGGAAGCAGCAATACCTATATAAAAGTTAGAAAAATAACTAAATAAGCCAGTAAAGCAATAACTAAATATTGCCGTAATGTGGTTAAGAGTTTAACATATTTGGCTTATGATGTTTTAAATCTATGTTCAAATGCACCACCAGGCATAGATTTATGACCTCTTGCACAACCTAAATGACCTCACTTTTACTCTTTTACTCTTTTACTTGTTTCAGTCATTTTACTGCAGCCATGCTGGAGCACCGCCTTTAGTCGAGCAAATCGACCCAGGGACTTATTCTTTGTAAGCCCAGTACTTATTCTATTGGTCTCTTTTGCCAAACCGCTAAGTGACGGGGACGTAAACACACCAGCATCGGTTGTCAAGCAATGCTAGGGGGACAAACACAGACACACAAACACACACACATATAAATATATATACATATATATCTTCAGGTTAATATAAGCTTTTGTAGCATCTTTCCTATTGGTTTTTTGATGGTAACTGGATTTATATACTCTTTTTCTCTTTATTCTTTTACTTGTTTCAGTCATTTGACGGGGATGTAAACACACCAGCATCGGTTGTCAAACAATGCTAGGGGGACAAACACAGACACACAAACATATACACACACACTTATATATATATACATATATACGACAGGCTTCTTTCAGTTTCCGTCTACCAAATCCACTGACAAGGCATTGGTTGGCCCGGGGCTATAGCAGAAGACACTTGCCCAAGATTCCACGCAGTGGGACTGAACCCGGAACCATGTTGTTGGTTAGCAAGCTACTTACCACACAGCCACTGCTGCACCTAATTTTAATATTATTATTAATATTTTTATTATTTTTATTAATATTATTATTATTATTATTATTATTATTATTATTATTATTATTATTATTATTATTATTATTACTTAAATTTTCTATCATTTATACATTTCTTAATAGGTTCACTAATTGGGGCATTTTTCTAAAAAGGAAACATTGAATTACTTCTCTGAATTTCAGTTTAGTAGGATATGTAACAGGATATTACTATATTCTGCCTATATAATGGAAAAAATATGTTTTTTATTAATGGGTCTAATGGGTATTTTGTAGTCCAAGGAAGATGCTTTTGCAATTTCTTGCTGAACAAACCTGCACAAATGATTTGCTTATGGTGATCAAATGCTTGTGCTATACATCAGCTCAATTTCTCTATCAAATCAACATTGCCTTAACAAGTTCACAGCATACTTCACATTAGGTGTCAAAGTAATTGAAGAGCAACATGAGAGGAAGAATACAATACATCACAGAGCAATATCAGATAAGAACACAATCCATCACCCAGTCCAAAAACTGAAACCACAATTTTTGTGAAAGCAACACCCTGACCACTAGACCATATCTTTATATATAAAAGTCAAGTTGTGTGTCTGTCTCCTACGATTTAGATTCCTAACTACTCCCACATTTTGCAGTGCAGCTTAACCAAAACCGGGTATCTCATAGTCGTGATTCATATCGAGCCCTTCTAGGTATTAGCGCGTGTCTACGATGAGTCTACGATTTAAAAAAAAATTTACCATCATTTTTTTCCATTTTAATGCATTTTTTTCGCTATTATATAAGGGAACTAACTCTCTAAAAATTTCTACGATGAGTCAACGATTTAAAAAAAAATTTACCATCATTTTTTTTCTATTTTTAATGCATTTTTTTGCTATTTTTTTGCTATAACTCTCTAAAAATGCTTATATAGTTATTTCCCTTACAAACCCGAGCAACGCCGGGCGATACTGCTAGTATTTTCATAAAGGTCAAATTCGATGACTGGCATCCATGCTAGTGGGCTGCTAAAGAGCACCATCCGAGCATGATCGTTGCCAGAGTGGCTAACTGGCCTCCATGCCAGTGGCACGTAAAAGGCACCATTCGAGTGTGATCGTTACCAGCATCGCCTTACTGCTGGTGGCATGTGTAAAAAAGATTCGAGCAAGGTCGTTGCCAGTACCGCCTGACTGGCCCCTATGCTGGTGGCATGTAAAAGCATCCACTACACTCTCAGAGTGGATGGCGTTAGGAAGGGCGTCCAGCTGTAGAAACTCTGCCAGATCAAGACTGAAGCCTGGTGCAGCCATCTGGTTCGCCAGCCCTCAGTCAAATCGTCCAACCCATGCTAGCATGGAAAGCAGACGTTAAACGATGGTGATGATGATGATGATGATGATGATGATGATGATGATGATGATAACAAAAATAATGTCTTACTGATCTTTTGGTGTAGGTGTGTGCTGAAATTTGCTAGTGCGAAAATTTCCTTTTTCTTTATAAAGTATGTGCATATCCATTCCAATATCCATCTTTCAGATGTCGTATTGATAATTTTATCTTGAAAAAACTTGTGTGCAAACATTTTTTTTCATATTGTGGAGCTAGTTGTAAAAAATACATGTGTGCGCGCGTGTATATGTGCATGCGTGCATGCATGCACAGTTGCACATCTTGGAGTAAATAACGATCAGAAAATATAATTTTCAGCTATTGATATATTGAATTTAAGCACTTTAAAATCCATCCCTCTTTTCATTTTATTCAAATGCATCATACATAACATATCAGTTTTTAAAGAGGATGAATGAAGAGAAAATTGTCTGAGTTTGTTTCAATAATTTACAGACTGAGAGCCCAATCTTTTGAAAGACATTATATGCTGAACAATAATGTATGATGAATTGCATCAACCCAAAGTGAACTTTGTGACACATCACTTGAGATGCTGAAGGAATCTGGGAACATATCACTAGTAACTAGATGTGATCTCACATTTAGAGAAGAATGGTAATGTTTCAAAGTTGAATCCACAGAAATTCTAAAAAATATCTAATCAAACAGGGCGCAGGAGTGGCTGTGCGGTAAGTAGCTTGCTAACCTACCTCATGGTTCCGGGTTCAGTCCCACTGCGTGGCATCTTGGGCAAGTGTCTTTTGCTATAGCCCTGGGCCGACCAATGCCTTGTGAGTGGATTTGGTAGACGGAAACTGAAAGAAGCCTGTCGTATATATGTATATATATGTATGTGTGTGTGTTTGTGTGTCTGTGTTTGTTCCCCTAGCATTGCTTGACAACCGATGGTGGTGTGTTTACGTCCCCGTCACTTAGCAGTTCGGCAAAAGAAACTGATAGAATAAGTACTGGGCTTACAAAGAATAAGTCCCGGGGTCGATTTGCTCGACTAAAGGCGGTGCTCCAGCATGGCCGCAGTCAAATGACTGAAACAAGTAAAAGAGTAAAAGAGTAAACAAGTCTGTGTTTGCTGTGTTATCACTTGTATCTACTAGAAGCAGCAGCTAAATTTTGATCACATCTCATCATACTGACTTATAAAAAGTGCAGTTCTAAATCTATAGAGATAAGATAATTATGTTTAGAATGTCAGAATGTCTTTAATCTTGGGTATGGTTATCCAGAGTTGATTTAGGACTTTTCCTGAAGAATATCCAATAAATATCAAAATTAACATTATCAAAAATAGCTGCAAGATTAGTCTATTAGATTGATAGTTCTGCATCTGTTGTTGATGGAAACAATTTAGCCATTTAGAATATGAGAAATAAAATTCCACGTCTGTGATACTAAACAAATTTTATAAACTGAATTAGCTTTTTTCAAAATTTACTGGTTTTATAACTTAAGAAGTGTATATGTATATATATATATATATATATATATATATCTACATATACAAAATTTAGAGGATTGACCACAAAAAGTGGACAGCCTGTATGCTAGATATAAATGCCAAAATCGCCATTTTCCACGAAGAATGTGTTATCACTGGTTTTAATTGATTAATATCAATTTCTACCCTTATTTAATTTTATATATATATATATATATATATAATATATATATATATATATATATATATATATCATCATCATCATCATCATCATCGCTGAGAAAGGGATCTTTGCTAGGGTCTGTATTTACAAGACAAGGCCATACTGAAGCCTTTTTGACATTGTTAACACATTAAGACGATCAGGAAGTTTTAATATAAGTTTAGCAAGAAAAAGTAGTGGGCAGAGTTGGGGAAGCCAACTTCACAGTTTCAAAGATCAAAAATAAAATAAAAGAGACACTGTTATCATTTCCATCTTTTTAATCTATTATGTTGTAATTTCTAACTTATATTCATGAACATTAATCATGGAACAAGTCATCCTGTAGTCTTTGTTACAGTTTGGCTATACATGGCTTATTTTTATCAGGCTGTTAAATACTTTACTTCATTCTTCAGAGCATCTTTGCAGTTTAATTTTCAGAGACCAACAGATTTCGTTTCTTTCACCATTCATCTTTTCCTCAATCAGTCTGGTTCTCTTTTGCAAAAATCTCTATCCATTTCCTATACTTAGCATAATATCTTCTACATCTCTTTCAATATATCAGTATTCTTTATTGATCACTTTCTTTAATGTAATTCTAACCAGTTCACACCTAGTCATTGGCATATTACATGCTGCTTCAACTTTTATTTAATTCAATATATTTTACACACTTCTGACAGTTTTGCCTCTATTTCTTCTTATTATGTATAAGTTTTTATCACTTGCTTGTCTGCTAAGCAGGAAATTGTATCTGTGCATTGTCTTCATATTTCTAACATCTCTAGATTGACTTTACTGAATTGTAAGACATTTGTTAATACTTTACCACAAGATTCATTCTGTAATTTATGAGACATCAATAAGAAAATTTGATACTGCTTCTTTGAGCTAAACAAACAGTAATCTCCAAACCAAAACAATTTTACAAGCAATGAAGTAAAAATAAAACTAATGTAGCACTAATGCCAAGAGAAGGAGATTTGGCCAGAGGGCTTTGAAGAGCAGATGGATTGCCACAGGAGAGAAATTAACAATAATAGGATATAAAGACCGAAGTTAATATGGTGTATGAAAAACATGAAAGCACTTGGAAATGAGTAAGCACTAAATTTCTGGCTAAAATATATGGGGAATATCTACAAAGTACCTGCTAGAACATTTAATAATTTACTGAAAAAGTGTGAAACAGCATAAGAATTGAATAGTTGAATGGTTTACTAAGGGGTAACATCATTTTAATCCATCTCTTAAACTGAGGAAAGTCAACCTTTACTCCCACAAGAAAATAACTACAAGATACATAAACTGTCCATTTATTATAAGCAAAGTCTTAACAGCTTAACAGCTAGATTACAATTACAATAAAAAATAATATATATATATATATATATATATAAACCCACTTACCATCAAAAACCAATAGGAAAGGTGCTACAAAAGCTTATATTAACTTTAAGATGGGTTAATGATAAACACAGTTAAAAATGAAAGCTGAAGGAAGAAAATGAAGTGCATGACCATGGTTTTGATTGATTCTCAAGAAAGGCTTTTAACCATTCTTTTGATTGGAATTTTGGCTTTTGACTGGTGCATTGAAATATAAACTATCAGTAAATTAGCACAAAATGCAAGCAAAAGCAAAAGTTTAGTTGGGAATATTCCCCAAAAGGCACATAAAGAGTAATACTCATACTGAGTTAAATTCCCCGAAATAATGTAATAAAGATCAATTCTTTAGAGGATTAAGTTATAACCAGAAGTCTTTTTTTGCAATTGAAAGATTAGCAGGGGCAGGAAAGGATTATTTTAGAAGACATTACTCACAACTGACTCAGAAACATTCTGTTACTCTTTTACTCTTTTACACGTCAAACAAATCAACTCCAGGACTTATTCTTAGTAAGCCTAGTACTTATTATATCGATCTCTTTTGCAAATCGCTAAGTTTTGAGGACATAAACACACCAACATCAGTTATCAAGTGATAGCGGGGGGACAAACACAGACACAAAGACACACACACACACTCACACATACACACGCACACACACACACACACACATATATACATATATATATATACAACAGTTTTTTTCAGTTTCCATCTGCCAAATCCACTCACAAAGCTTTAGTTGGCCCGAGGCTATAGTAGAAAGCACTTGCCTCATGTATCATGCAGTGGGACTGAACCCAGAACCATGTGGTTGGGAAGCAAGCTTCTTACCACACAGTCATATAAATACAATGGGTAGAGAGATTTCTCTTACAAGATTATTATTATAAAATAGCTATTTTGAAATTAAATTTATCAAGAATAAAAAAAAATTAATATAATAGCCACAGAACATGAACAAATAGCAGGAAACAAAATTTCATGTAACAGTACAATGAAAAAATAACAGCAGTCAATTAAGAAAACTAAATTAGAAGTAAGACTAACATTATTTTTCCATGATGTTGATAAGTAAAACATACACTGAATAAACCATGTAAGAAGCAGAAGTGAACAAAGAAAATTTGTTTGATTCAAATCTAGAATCAATGTATTTTTGATAGATAATATCTTGATATATAAGCATAAGCATAAGGAGAAGGAGTAGCTGTGTGGTAAGTAGCTTGCTTCCCAACCACATGGTTCCGGGTTCAGTCCCACAGCGTGGCACCTTGGGCAAGTGTCTTCTACTATAGACTCTGGCTGACCAAAGCCTTGTAAGTGGATTTAGTAGAAGGAAATTGAAAGAAGCCTGTATACATGTATATATATATATATATATATGTGTGTGTGTATGTGTATGTGTGTGTGTGAGTGTTTGTGTGTCTGTGTTTATTCCTCCAACATCACTTGACAAGCGATGCTTGCATGTTTACGCCTCCGTAACTTAGCGGCTCGGCAAGAGTGACCGATAGAATAAGTACTAGGCTTCCAAAGAATAAGTTCTGGGGTCGATTTGCTCGACTAAAGGTGGTGCTCCAGCATGGCCACAGCCAAATGACTGAAACAAGTAAAAGAGAACAAAGAGTATATGTTTTTTCTCAAATATAGAATTATATATACTTATCTACATGGCTGAAACAGCTGTAAGATGTAATCTATACTTATATTTATATTTACTTATATTTATATTCTGTTTTTTATATATAACAGCAGATATATAACAGCTGTAGATAACAGCAGTTTATGGGAAGGTTTTGAGGAACCAATTAATTGCACCTGAGTCTTAATGAAGATGGAGTATTTAGCAGTCATAACAGAGTTAAAGATTTCATGCAGTAAAGGCAATAGTTGTATTGCAGAATTTGTTCAGCAAAGAGGTAGAATACAAGTGATCTTATAAAATGACAAGATAACTTTACTTTGGGATATACTGATTCTCACAACATTGTGATTAACACAAATCTTCAGATTTAATTGACAAAGATCATCAAACAGGAATAGAAAAAAAAGAATATCTCCTAACCAAGAAATCACTTGTTAAAGAAACAGAAGACGGTATGTATGAAATAGAAATGAAGCAACAATCCAGAAGCAAAGACATAAAATAATGATATTCAGATAGTGGCAGGGGATTAAAAACAAAAGCAATTCCCATAATAGCAGAGAACTTAGGAATGATTTATGGAGATGATATACAAGCAACTACCAGCACATACATACAATGCACAATATTTCATTTCTGAGAATTGCACATATATTACATGGAGGTGACCAGTCTCTATTTTGTAAGGTGGAAGGGCATTGCAAAGATATGGGAAGTAGATCAGGGGGCTAAAAATATTTTAGTGTTTAGTTCTATCATTGCTCTAGTTATCCATCCATCCATCGATCCTTCTATCTATCTATCTATCTATCTATCTATCTATCTATCTATCTATCTATCTATCTATCTATCTATCTATCTTCCTATCTATCTATCTATCTACCTATCTATCTATCTCTCTATCTATCTATCTATCTATCTATCTATCTATTTATTTATCTACCTATCTATCTATCTATCTATCTATCTACCTACCTACCTACCTACCTACCTACCTACCTACCTACCTACCTACCTACCTATCTACCTATCTATCTATCTATCTATCTATCTATCTATCTATCTATCTATCTATAGATGGATTAAAAATGGTGGATAAAATTTCATTATTTGTCTCTTAAGGCTACCATCGGTTTCATGTTAAGAAAAATATCTTAATATCCTAATGATTTTTCAAGCCGATCATATGGAGGAATGGTGTTCATTTCCATTTTGAACACCATTCTTCCATGTGATCATCTTTAAAAATTGCTAAGATACTGAGATATTTTTCTTAACATGAAACTAATAGTAGCTTTAATACACACACACACACATATATATATACATATATATACATATATATATATGTATATATGTATGTATGCATGTATGTATATATATGTGTATATATATGTGTGTGTGTGTGTGTGTGTGTGTGTATATTTATATATTTATATATATATATATGTGTGTGTATATTATATATATATATATATATATATGTATGTATGTATATACGCCCCCCACACACACACATGTATATGTATATTTTACATATGAGTCACAAAAGTGAGAGAGGGTACTGACTAGCACCACTTTTGCTAAAGATAAGGGTTAAAACAACTCAAAAGCCATTGACTGACTAATTGAGGTAAAGTTCCCAGTGTATATAGATTTTGATTTAGACCATCTTAGTCCTTATGAGTGACTCTTAACTACTGCTGTTAGTGTTATAAGAAAAACTGTTGAAAACAAGTGCTATTTGCCTTTAGGTTTTAATTGTTGATAAGCCACCCTTTTTTTAATTTGTTGTTTACACTTTTACATGTTTTGAAAATCAACACTTGTTTCCAACGTTTTTTTCTTTTTATTATAAGCCTGACAGAGGTACTTGAATTTAAACCTAGATGTTAAAAGTTTACATTAAAATCCAAAATTGCAATATGACTATATAATCTGGGGACTTACTGCCCTTTGTCAGTCATTCATGGACAATGAATGTTAAATGATGAGGACATATATATTATATATGCATGTGTGCGTGCATGCGTGTAAATATATGTCAGTGTAAGTATATTTATATACAACATGCAAACAGATGTGATAAATCCTATATCATTTGTTTACTATTCTTTCTTTTTCCTTGTCCTTCCCTTTGATGAATGCATAACCCCAAAACATTATATTCATTTTTGGTTCCTTTCCATTAGCATATATATATATTCATTGCATACTTCCTCCATTGTGGTTTTTTTACTTCATATTTCTACACTTTTTTCAATCATGTGTTTTGCTTTGTCTGAATTCATGCATTATTTATTTCTAACTCCTTGCTTCAGATGCCAACTCATCTTAATTGTTTGACTTCTACATACATATGTGTGTGTATGAAATACACAAGCACATACCTTTTATCTTTTACCTCCTTCACTCCACAGACTGCGGCCATGCTGGGGCACTGCCTTGAAAAACTATTAGTTGTATGAATCAAACCAAGTGTATTTATTTTTGTTTTTTTAAGCCTCTGGCACATATTCTATTGCTCTCTTTTTGTTAAACATCTAAGTCACAGGGACATAAACAAACCAAAATCATTTGTCAAGCAGTGGTGGGCACTAACAAAAATACAAAGATAGACACACACTCACATACACATATCATCATCATCATCATCGTTTAACGTCTGCTTTCCATGCTAGCATGGGCTGGATGATTTGACTGAGGTCTGGCAAACCAGATGGCTGCACCAGACTCCAATCTTGATATGGCAGAGTTTCTATAGCTGGATGCCCTTCCTAATGCCAACCACTTTAATTTCCATCTATCAAATCCACTCATGACACTTTGGTCAGTCTGTGGCTATAGTAGAAGACACTTGTCCAAGGTGCCACACAGTGGGTCAGATCCTGGAACCATGTGGTTGGGAAGCAAGCTTCTTACCATACGGCCACACCTTGCACCCTGCACATATGATGTTTGAATTTATAAATAAGAACACAAAATATGAATTTATTCAAAGCTTCCCTCAATTACTACCTTAAGTTTTGCTTTCCATAGTAAGGTATGTTCATCCAAAGAAGCAAAGCAGTAAATGGAAAGGGAGAAAAGAAACGAAATGATCTTCTTGTTAGGGAAATCAAAATGTGCAAAAGTGTTGGGACTTCTCGTTATCGTCATAATCATCATCGTTTAACGTCCGCTTTCCATGCCAGCATGGGTTGGACGATTTGACTGAGGACTGGTGAACCAGATAGCTGCACCAGGATCCAGTCTTGATCTGGCAGAGTTTCTACAGCTGGATGCCCTTCCTAACACCAACCACTCCGTGAGTGTAATGGATGCTTTTTACGTATACTTTCAAATATAGATATATTGATTGGCTTCTTTCAGTTTCCATCTACTAAATTCATTCACATGGTTTTGATTGGCCTGAGGCTATAGTAGAAGACACTTGCCCAAGGTACCATGCAGTGACACTGAACCTGGGACCATGTGGTTAGGAAGCAAACTTCTTATTTCTTTATTGCCCACAAGGGGACAAACATAGAGGGGACAAACAAGGATAGACAAAGGGATTAAGTCGATTATATGGACCCCAGTGCATAACTGGTACTTAATTTATGTACCCCAAAGGGTTGAAAGGCAAAGTCGACCTCGGAGGAATTTGAACTCAGAACGTAATGGCAGATGAAATACCTATTTCTTTATTACCTACAAGGGGCTAAACATAGAGGGGACAAACAAGGACAGACATAGGTATTAAGTCAATTACATCGATCCCAGTGCATAACTGGTACTTAATCTATCGACCCCGAAAGGATGAAAGGCAAAGTCGACCTCGGCGGAATTTGAACTCAGAACGTAATGCCAGATGAAATACGGCTACGCATTTCGCCCAGCGTGCTAAAGTTCCTGCCAGCTTGCTGCCTTCGATTCTGCCAGCTCGCCGCCTATGAAATACCACTAAGCATTTTGTCCGGAGTGCTAACATTTCTGCCAGCTCACCGAAGCAAACTCCTTACCACACTGCCATAATATATCTTATCTCTTGTAATACGGCAGTATGAGATTTGAGGAAGATATGGCTGTTGTAACTAGCAAGACATGGTAACATTTATAAGCTTTCTCACTGTCTTTTATGGAGTTGTGTAGCCTGAATAATCTGAGAGAGATTCTATTACTTTAAGCAAAACTCTTTTACCATAATCAAAGACACAGTTATTATAGACTGTTGTTAGTTTCCTGTTCCATTAAAGTTTTACTTGTTTTTGTTGTGTCTGTCTCTTCAATTCAAAAGTCTCAATGCTATCACTAACACACAAGTTTGTAAAATCACTAAACCTAGCTACTTCACCAATTAGATAAAGTTAGCATCTCCAAAAACGTCTCTATTTGGATTGGAGTTAATATCTGCTCTGAAATGTCTAATCTGATTTTCCTCAAATCTAAAACATTGTACCATTTGTTTATCTTTATGATTTTTAAAATTATCATTGTTATTATTATTATTATTATTATTATATTATTATTATTATTATTATATTATTATTATTATTAGTAGTAGTAGTAGTAGTAGTATTATTATCATTATTATTATTATTATTATTATTATTATTATTATTATTATTATTAACAATAATAATAATTTTAATATTAATAATGTTTTGGTGGTAGGAGTGAGTATTCAGGAGAGGGCAATTGCTGCAATTTTAGCAAAAAAAAAAATGATGTGTATTTTGTTTTAATTTTTTTCCCTTCCATCCATCATTTGTTCCTTCCTTCCTTCCTTCCTTCCTTCCTTCCTTTATCCTTCCTTCCTTCCATCCTTATTTCCTCCCTCTCCTTTCCCCTCCCCGTCCTCGTTATCTCTTTTCATTTCTGACAGCCTTACATATATGAAGTAGCTATTGATTTAAAAATTACCTTGTCAAATTCAATCAATGAATTTTGGAAAGTAGCTCTCATGGAGAATGGCATAGCTACTTTTAGGACCACACAACTACTACTACTACTACTACTACTACTACTACTATAATAATAATAATGTTTCTGTGTCTGAGAACATATCTAAGAGATTGGGTGGAAATGGGTACAGGAAGATGCATTGAGTGTGAAGGAGTAACAAGCAACAAAATAAATATAGCAAATATAAAAATTCTACTAGTTCACTCTAGTGTTCATAAATTTTAAGCTCTCACATATTACGTTTTCTTTCTTGTTTCTTTTTTTTTCTTAAATTTTTTAATTTT
>NC_043000.1:143077505-143085005 GCF_006345805.1 Octopus sinensis
TCCAAGCTGATCGAAGCCTTGCAAACTGATTTGGTTGGTTGGAACTGAAAGAAGCCTATTGTGTGTGTGTGTGTGTGGGTGGGTAGGTGGGTGGGTGTTACTGTTTTCTTATTTCTTTATTGCCCACAAGGGGCTAAACATAGAAGGGACAAACAAGGACAGACAAACGGATTAAGTCGATTACATTGAGCACAGTGCGTAACTGGTACTTAATTTATCGACCTCGAAAGGATGAAAAGCAAAGTTGACCTCAGCGGAATTTGAACTCAGAACGTACCGGCAGCCGAAATACCTATTTCTTTACTACCCACAAGGGGCTAAACACAGAGAGTACAAACAAGGACAGACAAACAGATTAAGTCGATTATATTGATCCCAGTGTGTAACTGGTACTTAATTTATCGACCCCGAAAGAATGAAAGGCAAAGTCGACCTTGGTGGAATTTGAACTCAGAACATAACAGCGTTGACATAGTGTGATAATTGTAAATGGATGTCACTGACATGCAAGACATGTCTTTTGCTTCCAGTCTACATAAAAACATGTCTGGTCATGGAAAAAATATAATGCTACCTGGAAACAGGTAAGGGTTGAGCAAAAGGAAGGGCATCTAGCCATAGAAAATCTACCTCAATAAATTCTGTCTAACCCATGTAAGCAAGGAAAAGTGGATGTTAAATGATGATAATTATTAAAAAGTGTCACATTGTATAATTCTTATTTCTTTATTGCCCACAAGGGGCTAAACATAGAGGGGACAAACAAGGACAGACAAAGGGATTAAGTCAATTACATCGACCCCAGTGCGTAACTGGTACTTAATTTATCGACCTCGAAAGGATGAAAGGCAAAGTCAACCTCGGTGGAATTTGAACTCAGAACGTAACGGCAGACGAAATACGGCTACACATTTTACCCGGCATGCTAACGTTTCTGCCAGCTCGCCGTCTGATAATTGTATAATTCTGTTATTTCTGCCCCAACAGTTATTGATATCCTAGACAGCACAGGTAAAGCTCCCAATGAAATATTGTGTTCTTACCTGGAACATGCTGCTGTTGCTGAAATTTCAAACATTCTAGACCATAACCAGAAAATGGCCACCCAGCTGACTGACATAATGATCACTTTCACACACACTCCAGCTTTTGGTCATACCTCTATGACATACCTCCACCACCATCTCTCTTTCTGTCTATCTTTCCCCCTAACTCTCTGTTTCTCTCTTTTCCAACAGTAGTAGTCATATAATCTCTGCAGCAAAACACCTATCTTTATCCCTCTATTATACTTTTTTACCCTCTCATCAACTGGCACAACCTCCCAGTTGAGAGGTATTTGTCATCGTAGTCATCATCATCATTATCATCATCCTTTAGTGTCTGCTTTCCATGCTGGCATGGGTTAGACGGCTTGACTGGGACTAGTAAGCCAGAGAGCTGCACCAGGTTCCAGTCTGATCTGGCATGGTTTCTACCACTGGATGCCCTTCCTAGCACCAACCACTCCAAGAGAGTAATGGGTGCTTTGTATGTGCCATGACCCATTGGTGTTGGTGCCATGTAAAATGCACCCAGTGAATATGTAAAATGTTTGGAGTTAAGAAGGACATCCAACCATAGAAACTATGCCAAAGCAGACAGCAGAGCCACAGCACAGTCCTCTAACTTATCAGCCCTTGTCAATCAATCCAACTCACGCCAGAAGGCAAAATCATTCATAAATGATAATGGTGATGATAATAATGGTGTGAAGATCCTACTTAAATAGAAATAAAAACTCATTCGTAGCTAGAGTTCAAAAATTTGAATGTAATTTCTCTCTTGAACACAATTCCTCAATTTATAAATTTTGGTTTTCAATTTCCTTCTTTGTTTTAACTACACATTTTTGTTTGGCAAGAAGAGTGGCTGTAATTGATCAGCTCTCTTCATCTCTATACCTAGAAAAGAGTATGATGAACATGTTAAACCTGTGATAATCAATAATTAGTGTGTAATATTGTGTGTTTGCATTCTTCAATAACTTCACTGAGAGCTACATCCTTTCAATAATGATATCATTTAAGGGTCCCCCTCATCATCTCTCCTCTACCCTACACTCTTTCTCTTAATAGGCAGTTTTTTTTTCTCTCTCCTACTTGGTGGGCAGAGAAAAAAGTACATATTTTGACTAGTTTTCTGTTTGCAGATTTAATGAAGTAGAAAAGTGAAAATCAACTATTAAGTGATCATGTTTCCTTTAAAATAATGAGGATCCTCGTTTACAGAAAACTCTTGAATTGAAAATTAATTAATAATTTAGGAGAGATTATGTCAGTATACATGCCAGTGTGACTGATGACATTTTTTTTTTGTTTTTTTTCCACTAACAATTTTAACTGAACATCATTCAAATTGTAAACACTTTAAAATGTGCATCATGTACTTACTAATATGTTTATTTATTTTAATTTTTTTTCTTTTTTTTTTTCTAAGCATTGTGGCTATTTCATTTATTTCTTATCTCTTTTCATTATATTCTAGTTATGAAAGCTTTCACTCAAGCTTAAAGAACTTTCATTATGTTGGCATTCAAGTTGTGTTGTCTTTTCGCATTGCTTTCCTGCTAGTTATTTCATGAGTCAACAAGCAGCTAAAAATAAATGCAAAGCTAAACTGTTAAACTAAAAGTGTAATGAAATAAAGTAGAAGTATTGTGGGCGCCTAATGGAAAAGGAAAAGAAAAAAAAAAAACTGAAAAACAAAAGAAAAAATTCTTTATTAACTGAGCTCATGAATTGTGAGTTGTTTTTTTCAAATCTCGGTAGTATTTCACTTCAGTATCCAAATTGGACTGTTTGTACAAATATATAGATTAAACCAATGTTTTTTTATTTTCCTTCTATATTTGCTATATTGCACTGTCAACATTCGATTTAAAAAGAATCTTCTTTTCAATCCATTTTTCAACCTTCTTTTGCACTCTGGTAAACTTAGCTGCCCACTCACCCGATCCAATCCTCTATACTACTTGACTCACCATACACTTTAACTTGAACACATCTTCTTCATCATCTTCTCTCTCTTGCTACTTCTTCTCTTTCTACCTGGGGTAACCAGGAACCTCTTACTCTTTTTACTCTTTTACTTGTTTCAGTCATTTGGACTGTGGCCATGCTGGAGCACCGCCTTTAGTCGATCAAATCGACCCCGGGACTTATTCTTTGTAAGCCCAGTACTTATTCTAGTGGTCTCTTTTGCCAAACCGCTAAGTGACGGGGACGTAAACACACCAGCATCGGTTGCCAAGCAATGCTAGGGGGACAAACACAGACACACAAACCCCCCACACACACACATATATATATATATACGACAGGCTTCTTTCAGTTTCTGTCTACCAAATCCACTCACAAGGCATTGGTCGGCCCGGGGCTATAGCAGAAGACACTTGCCCAAGATGCCATGCAGTGGGACTGAACCCAGAACCATGTGGTTGGTTAACAAGCTACTTACCACACAGCTACTCCTGCGCCTCTCTATTATACATTAACCTCTTATCACCTGGCACAAAACTACCTTCCTTAATACTAGTGTTGTGTGGACGCCCCCAGATGATGAAGTAGGCTAGGCCAATATGTAGATATAGAGGGAGAAGCCTAGACGTCAGGAGCACAGCAGAGAGTAAAAGAGTAGCGGTTAAAGTAGCAGTCGGAGAAGGTGAGTAGAAGGCATCCGAACGTGCGACATAACAACTAGTGACCACTCAGTTGAGGGGTCTTGTCTTGTGAGATGTTGCTTCTGCTGCTGCCAAGTAAAATGCACCCAGTAAAATCTCTGTGAAGAGGTTGGCATTCGGAAGGGCAGCCAGTCATAGAAACCATGACAAGCAAACAGTAGAGCTAGTCAAGTGCAGTCTTCTGATTTGCCAAGCAGACATTAAATGATGATGATGACGATGATGATGACGACGACGGTGATAATGACGATGACGACAACGTCGATGATGACGACAACGACGATGATGATGACGATGACGATGATTATGATGACGATGATGAAGACGATGATGATGATGACGACGATGATGATGATGATGACGATGATGACGATGACGACGACGACGATAACAACGACGACAATGACGATGATGATGATGATGATGATGGTGTTCTGTTTAAATTTTTAAATGTTTGCTATTTAATTTTTTCTACTGACGTTTTGCCGAAATTTGGAGTAAGATACATTATATCCTATAAATTTCTTCTGACTTGCCAAGCAGACATTAAATGATGATGATGATGAGGAGGAGGAGGATGATGATGACGACGACGATGATAATGACGATGACAATGACGATGATGACAACATCGACGATGATGACGACAACAACAACGACGATGATGATGATGACGATGATGACAACGACGACAACGACGATGACGATGATGATGATGATGATGGTGTTCTGTTTAAATTTTTAAATGTTTGCTATTTAATTTTTGCTACTGACGATTTGCGGAAATTTGGAGTAAGATACATTATATCCTATAAATCTCACGTATATTAAACTGCATGTATTTTTGTTGAAACTCTGTTCTAAATAAAATTGTTCTAAACAATTTGTATGATGCTTTGGATTTAACGCAGATATAAAACATCTTGCCCTGAGCAAAACACCAAACAGCAATACACAGTACAATAACAACATGTACACCAACAGTAATATAGAATTAGACAGCATCTCCGAAAGTTGAAAGTAGGCTACCGGAATCATTCTTCCATGGTCAATGACAGTTTATTTGAATTTCAAATCATGGCTGAATGAACAAATGAATGCCAAATTCTCTTTAATGTCCGACAAGTGATTTGAGATGATATGTTGGTACAAGTACGAAACATTGACCTGAAAGACTGGCCACTTAATACAAATATAAGAAAAGAGCTTTCCCAACTAGAATTGAATGTGTTCAATGAAATAGCAAGAAATTACCTAAAAGGTACCTAATCAAAGAGTATAAAAGCAACATCTGAGACTTTAAAATCTAAGAGAGAGACTAATACCCGCATGTATAAGGATGCACACACACGCACACACACACACACATAAGTATGCATATGCATCTATACATAAACAATTATGGGTGTGTGTTTATATATATATATATATATATATGCATACATATACATATATACATATATATATATATATATATTATATATATATGTATATGTATAAATATATATATGTATATATATATATATATATGTGTATATATATATATATATGTATATATATATATATATATATATATGTATATGTATATATATATATGTATATATATATATATATGTATATGTATATATATATATATATATATATGTATCTATATACATACATACATATATATATGTCTATTTGTGTGTGTGTGTGTATCCTTATGTGCATGTGTGCATATACGAAAGCATGTATTATATATACATATATGTGTATAGATGCAGGTATACACTCATACATTCCCATATGCATACATACTTGTATATTGATTTTACATATCGTTATCATGGCTTGTGACTTTAATGGACATATTGGGCAACGCTATGATAGCTATTCCAATGTACATAGAGGCTATGGCTATGATACATGAACTCAACAAAGGTTCGAGCTCTTAGAGTTCTGTGATACCAAATGATGTATTTGCAACATTAACTTCAGGAAACAGGTCAGCCACCTAATCACCTACGACTCAGGTAAACACACAAGACAAATAGTCTTCTTTCTCATCATGAATCATGATCGACAGATAGTGGTAAATCTTTCCTTGATAAAGAATCATCATCGAGCATCTGTTTTTCCCTGCTGGCATGGATTGGATGGTTTGACAGGAGCTGGTGAATAAGAGGACTGGACCAAGCTCCAGTGTCTATGGTTGGATGCCCTTCCTGACACCAACCACTTTACGGAGTGTACTGGGTGCTTTTCACATAGTTCTGTCAAGACAACAATCCTCAAATGAGGGAAGAGGCTTTATGCTAAGTGATGAATGGTTGATGTATAATAGAGAAAGGGGACAGATATCTTATTGTAGATCAATTATGTGATTAACCAGTTGGAAAAGAAAAAAGGACGGTGGAGAAGATTTACCAGAGCATACTCTCAAGTTACAGGAAGATGGATAAAATAGAAGTGATATGGGTGGGTAAGTAAGTTCATGGGAGAAAGAGAGGTGAGTGGCAGAAGGATTGAGATGGAGATAGAGGAAAATGCAGTAAATGATGAATACGAGGGAAAGCATAGACAGTCATGAATATCAGTTGGAGGGGAAGACAGAGGAAGTAGGTGAGGGTCAGAGAGGTAAAAGGTGGCAGTAAAGATGATTTGAAGTGTGAGGGCTGGTGTGTGAGATCCATGAGAGAGGGTACATGAAGTGGAAATTCCCAGACTGGAGGACCTATAGGATGAGATAATGATAACAGAACAGAGCTAGGTTTGCAACATTCCATCAATGACAACAGCTAGAAAGAACAAACAAGTTCATCATCAAGTAAAATACACATTTGATTTTGTACTCTATCAAGAGTTTTACGCTTTTACTTGTTTTAGCCATTTGACTGCAGCCATGCTGGAGCACCACCTTTAGTTGAGCAAATCTCTTTTGCCAAACCACTAAGTACCAGGGACGTAAACACACCAGCATTGGTTGTCAAGCGATGTTGGGGGAGGAGGACAAACACAGACACACAAACATGCACATATATATATATATATATATATACGACTGGCTTCTTTCAGTTTCCTTCTACCAAATCCACTCACAAGGCTTTGATCAGCCTGAGGCTATAGTAGAAGACACTTGCCCAAGGTGCCACACAGTGGGACTGAACCCGGACACATGTGGTTGGTAAACAAGCTACTTATAACACAGTCACTCCTGCGCCTTTAGAAAATCTCAAATGTTCAAACAGTTTTATATTTGGGGAGGAGATCTAGGTCTTGTAACGATACCATAGAGTTGCAGGTATTTGAAATTTGTGAAGTGGGTATATAATTTATATATTCCTCTAGCAACAGGTGAAAGATAATGATAAACTCTTGCAACAGCAAGTGTGGAAAGCGCATAACACAACCTGAATCTCAGAGCATTTGGTTTCCATTCCTCTTTGCAAATTCTAGCTATAGTCATTCTTTGAATAATAATTTACTTTTGCCTGACTAAATTATTGCTGCTCACACAACATTTTAGGTTTTGCATCACTGTGCAGACCTATTATCAAAGGCATTCCAGCTGTGACCCTCCTGTTTTTTTAGGAATATGTCCAGCATTACCTTAGCCGTTTTGTCCATTGCTTATTTCAAATTGCAGGATGTGATTGCAGACTGCTATTTCTAATTGGTTGCTATTTCTATTGGTACATAAAACACCCTTAGAATCTCATTCTGTTTTTATTTGTGCGTATGTTGCTTATTTGTGTCTACCTTTATTTTGTAACCTAAAAAAAAAAAAGAATGATGAAATA
>NC_043000.1:143090005-143115005 GCF_006345805.1 Octopus sinensis
TATTGTGAATAATCCACTGAAGATTTAATATCAAATTGTAAAACTTTAAAATTTGATGCAATCAGCCAAAATAGTCTGTATCATTTTTGTTTCCAGTGACAGAAAATATCTTAAATTGATAATTTGCTTTAAAGAGATTAGTTTGTAAAATCAGAACACAAAGAGTGAAAGCAAAATACTAAATGATATCAGCAAGAAATATCACATGACAGAACGTTGGGTTGTAATATGGAAGTGATAGCGTTTATTGAAATAACAAACAGACTTTGAGCTAGAAAGACATCGTGTTTCAGTAGGAGTTGACAACTATCGCAAGATCAGATGAATGTGGAAATTTCTAAAACAAAATAAGTATGATTTTATTAAATTTACATGAGTAAATATTCATGATGTAAAAATGTGAACAACTTTTGAGAAATCGGTGTGGGTTTATATGCTTAATCATCCACATACAGCTATATATCTATTTTGAAGTAACCTGAAAATTATATATTAAATATGCTTATTTGAAAATATCACAAATTCATGAGAAAAAGTAATAATGATTAAATATAAAGCAAACACATATTTTTATTTCTTTATTTGTATTACCTGTTCCACATATTGGCAAATTTTAACGCATAAAGATTATAGATTTTTATTTTAACTAGTATGTAAGAAAATATTTGATTTATGAATGCTACCAATAGGTATTGTAAATGTTTGAAATTCCATAATTAGAATGTTTCTTTATTTTTCTCTTTCTTCCTATATATTTTTTCTCATTTATTGTTCCGACTTTTTCTATACATAAAATAGTATTATAGATTTCTTTGTGCCAAAAATGCAATAATTTCAGCTGAATATTCTATTTTGGTTATTTAGTTCTTGTTAAAGTAGTGGTCATCTAAAACTATAAAGTTGGTAATTTAGTATAGCTGAGAGGAAAAACAATATTCAGATTACTTCTCTCCCTCATTCTGGCTCCCAGCCAAAGCTAATGAACCCAGTCTCAGCAATTTACATATTTGCTGTGTCGGTATATTCCTGATGCTTATTTGATTGATATCCTAGAAAACTGTACAAAAGACTAAAGCAATCCTAAATCGACATAAATATATAAGCTTCTGATTCAAAGCTCTGCAATTTTATTACTTGATTAAGGAGTTATGACAGCCAAGATGAAAGGGTTCTAGCCTATCAGCTATAGAGTAATAAAGGTGTATTGTAATACTGTTGTACTGTTATAACCTGGAGAGGGCACTATGCCATTCCTTCTCTACAAACACATCAGTAGAGCAGGTAAGACCTAGACTGAAACTAACCCAAAATTGATGAGTAGTGGTTTACAATGCCAAGATAAATAGAAACCTTATATTAAATATTGAATGACTAAATGACTGAATTTATGGATGAACCACTTAATAAATTTTCCAAACTTAGATGTAATTTATTCTTGTCAAGTATGATAGTATAGCAACACATACACACACTCACGCACATGCATGCACACACACACATGCACACATATGCACACAGACACACCTAAAGTGAAAGTTAAGATTTTGTTAAGTCAGAGATTGAAGAAGAAAGGATTAATCATTATAAGTTAGTTAACAATAATAGTTTCAAATTTTGGCATAAATTCGCAAGTTCAGGATAGGAATAAGTTGGTTACATCAACCCCAGTGCTCAACAGCTACTTATTCTATTGACCAAGAAAGATGAATAGCAAAGACAACCTTAGCAGAATTTGAACTCAGAATGTAAGGATGGAGGAAATGCCACTAAGCATTTTGCCTGGTATGCTAACAATTCTGCCAGCTCATCACCTTATGTTAGTTAGGAATATTGCTAACTAAGCTACATCCACATATTCTTATTTCTGGAATTTTGGTACTGAATTAAAAATTTTAGACAGCATACAAAGAGAGAATATGGAGTCGCTTATGAAAATTCATCCATACAAGACATTTATTCACTATTAGCCTTCCACTGATTCCAGTACACCACTTTTACACCCATAGTTTTCAGTCACCAGATTTCATACCATAATGGCTACCTCTGATGAGTGCAAGGTTACATAATTGGACTGTTAACTTACACTCCATTGAACCCTTAATGCAAAATCAATTCGTAAGATCAGCTGTAATCATCATCATCATCATCATCGTTTAGCATCCGTTTTCCATGCTAGCATGGGTTGGACGGGTCAACTGGGGTCTGTGAAGCTGGAAGGCTTCGTCAGGCCCAGTCAGATCTGGCAGTGTTTCTACGGCTGGATGCCCTTCCTAACGCCAACCACTCCGTGAGTGTAATGGGTGCTTTTTACGTGCCACCCGCATAGGTGCCAGACGGAGCTGGCAAATGGCCACGGACGGATGGTGCTTTTACGTGTCACCGGCATGGGGCCAGGCGATGCTGGCAACGGACACGAACGGATGGTGCTTTTATGTGCCACTGACACGGGGCCAGACAGAGCTGGCAACCGGCCATGAACGGACGGTGCTTTTACGTGTCACCGGCACGGGGGCCAGCCGAGGCTGGCAACGGACGCGAACGGATGGTGCTTTTACGTGCCACCAACACGGTTGCCAGACAGAGCTGGCAAACGGCCACGAGCGGACGGTGCTTTTACGTGTCACCGGGGATATATAATACTGTACATCTCAATTATATATTTATATCTTACGTTATATATATTTAGATCTTACAGGCATTAGTAATGAAGTAGACATCAACATCATTGTCATCATCATCATTTTATATCTGCACTACAATGTTGGCATGCATTAGTCCCCATTTTCCAAGTTTTCTCTTTGTGTGTGCGTGTGTGCACGTGTGCGTGTGTGCACGTGTGCGTGTGTGCACGTGTGCGTGTGTGCACGTGTGCGTGTGTGCACGTGTGCGTGTGTGCACGTGTGCGTGTGTGCACGTGTGCGTGTGTGCACGTGTGCGTGTGTGCACGTGTGCGTGTGTGCACGTGTGCATGCATGTGTTTGTATGTGTATACATATATAATCCTAAACCTGAAAGAGATGCACATCTGTTAGTAGTCTGTGAAACTTAAGGTTGCACAGAACTAAATCAAACTGTTTTAAATGATACGTGTAAATCCTACTAAATTTGTTGAGTGCCCTTTCTTTTGTTTGTCCACTCACTCACATATATATATATATATATATTATATATATATACACTATACTATACTATACTCTCAGGGTGGTTGGCATTGGGAAGAGCATCCAGCTGCAGAAACATTGCCAGATCAGATCAGAGCCTGTGCAGCCGCTGGCTCTCTGGACCTGTCAAACCATCGAACCCATGACAGCATGGGTTTTATTCCTGATGAAGTTTTGTTTGTGTCATTATGCAGAATCTTACATTGTTTCTATTGTTTTTGGTTTTCCAGTATTTTAAATTTATTTCTGTGCTATTCCATTTCTTACTTTTTTTTTTCTTTGGCATTCAAATAGACTTCAACACAAGAGAGTAATACTAGCTTATACATTAAATATCTCCATTATAGACTGCAGCTTCTTCTCATTTCCACACTGAATAACTCTGAGATGTGATAGGAGAAATGCTCAGCAGAACACTTAAAAATCGAACATTTCCATAGTAAACAATTTTAATTTAATTAAGTTGATGTGTTAGGTCAAACCTTATCAGATATTCTCAGACTCTACTATCTTACGTACTTGAAAAATTCATTAGAAATAATAAGCAACAACTTCATGGTAGCTGCTGTTTTTCGTTGTTTAGCTGCATGTCAACCTTGATCAAGCAGGTGTTCCAAACATGACCAGCCCATCTTTTGAACAGTACATACAACTATATTATCTAATGTGTGGAGGCGCAATGGCCCAGTGGTTAGGGCAGCGGACTCGCGGTCGTAGGATCGCAGTTTCGATTCCCAGACCGGGCGTTGTGAGTGTTTATTGAGCGAAAACACCTAAAGCTCCACGAGGTTCCGGCAGGGGATGGTGGTGATCCCTGCTGTACTCTTTCACCACAACTTTCTCTCACTCTTACTTCCTGTTTCTGTTGTACCTGTATTTCAAAGGGCCGGCCTTTTTCATGAGCAGGCTGTTCCGTTGATCGGATCAACAGGAACCCTCGTCGTTGTAACCGACAGAGTGCTTCCATTATCTAATGTAACATTTTCTTTTTTAACCCTTTCATTACTGTATTTATTTTGAGCTGTTCTGTGTTTCGTTCAATTGATTTTAAATATAACAAAGAATTTAGTAAAATAACTTAGTTATCATTAAGCCACTGTTAGGAACATAAATTGTGACTAAGGTTTGGTGGGAGACTTTAATTCAAAACTTGTAAAAACAAGACATTTGTACTGCAGAGCCAGAGCCAGTTTCAGCCAGGTTGGTATTGAAAGGGTTAAGGCAGCCAGATTTGACTGGAGAGAGAACTAGAACTAGTTGCTATTTCTACTTGATTAAGTGGCTATTCGTAGGTTTCTTAACTGTCTGCTGTGATACCTGTTTTGCTTTGTTTACAAGAAAGTTCTGCAGAATTATTTTCTCTTGAATGCTGTGTTTTTCTTTATCTGTGACTTTTTATTAAGTATCATTCTTGTTCATTCACAGTTACAACTATATCTATTTCTTTATTGCCCACAAGGGACTAAACATAGAGGGGACAAACAAGGACAGACAAAGGGATTAAGTCGATTACCTCGATCCCAGTGCGAAACTGGTACTTTATTTATCCACCCCAAAAGGATGAAAGGCAAAATCGACCTCGGCTGAATTTGAACTCAGAACGTAATGAGAGACAAAATACCACTAACCATTTCGCCCGGCGCGCTAACGTGTCTGCCAGCTCGCCGCCTGTTACCACTATATCAATACCCAGAAACCATTCTACAATCCATCCCATGAAATAAAGTGTAGCAGTGCAGCTGTATAAAGGTTAGAAAGGCTTAATCTATAGAGATAAAACTGTGTGACAATCCAGACACGTTTAATATAAAAAGAAAAGCAGATACTGTATTAGAACCTATGGATTATATCAGATAATCGCTATCAAGTGTGGAGTAAATGTAACACTTATTAGCTGAACGTCTTGCCACTTTTACTAGTCAAAAGGGAATTTGTTTCTCTGTTTGATCAACCAAGCCTGAAGGGTCAACTTGAAAGATTTGAAGTCTTCTTCATTTCAATGAGACCTTCAACACATATTCTCCTTGAAATCAAAGATAATAGGGAAAATTTGATGACTGTCAGATGTTTTAACTTGAATCAATAAGTTGTCCCTTATGCTGTTCATGTTGTTCAGCCTCTGGTCAACCCTGACCAGCCTGAGATCCAAAATATTCTATGGAAATACTTTTGTTTCCTTTTTCGGATATCATGAGTTCTAATTAGGACTACTATATATAAATTGAAGGAGACTCGACTGCCATTTTTAGCAGATCATATTACTGCATAGGAACAACTTGCCCTAAAGGCAGGGAGAAGACATTTTGCTTAGATTCCTATAATCTACTTAAATTAAATTAGAAGAATCTTTTTGCTTTTAGCAGAATCCCATGCATATTTATTTATTGGCAAAATGGTTAAAGTAGCAGATAAAATATCTTGCGATATTTATTTGGGCCTTTATGTTTTCAGTGCAATCTCTTGAAGAGATTTGAACTTAGAACTTTGTCTTTTAACATTTTGGAGATGATAAAATAAAGTACCAGTCAAGTGGGATTGATGGTGTTGACTAATCTCCTTCCTCTCAATTTCAGGCCTCGTGCCTATGTAAGAAACAAGAATAATAATAATAATAATATAATAATAATAATAATAATAATAATGATAATAATAATACACTACACTCATGGAGTGGTTGGCGTTAGGAAGGACATCCAGCTGTAGAAACATTGCCAGATAAGACCAGAGCCTGGTGCAGCCTTCTGGCTTCCCAGATCCTCGGTCGAACCGTCCAACCCATGCTAGCATGGAGAACGGACGTTAAATGATGATGATGATAATGATGATAATAATAATAATAATAATAATAATAATAATAATAATAAACGCCCCGATGCAGTACCAGGTAATGGCACGTAAAAAGCACCCACTACACTGACGGAGTGGTTGGCATTAGGAAGGGCATCCAGCTGTAGAAACATTGCCAGATAAGACCGGAGCCTGGTGCAGCCTTCTGGCTTCCCAGATCCCGGTTGAACCGTCCAACCCATGCTAGCATGGAGAACGGACGTTAAACAATGATGATGATGATGATGATGATGATGATGATAATAATAATAATAATAATAATAATAAATGCCCTGATGCAGTACCAGGCAATGGCTCTCATGATTTCTGATCTTAACTGATTGGAAGTGTTATCATGTACATCATTTTGTCTTGGTATAAAAGATGGGCTACAGCAAATATTCTGCTCAATACCACAGATTTGCTTGTCAGTTGTTTGACCTTAAACAGTTGAGCATGTCCCTTAGTGACTGACGATATGTGCATCTCTGATCACGAGCAGAAGTAGTGGGGGAGCATCATAGCCATGTGTTGAGAGGGATTCTTTGGGGTTTGAATAATTCACCTCTGGAAACATGGGTGTTGTGTTCAACATCCTTAAACAACCCTTATTCAGGGACCTTTTTGAGCGGGATGGGCTACTTGACCAGAAGAAAATTCTAACTGGGCCCCACCTGCAAGGTCATGCGATGTTTATATTGATATGAGATCACCATGTCGCGCACATATGGTTGTGATGCATGTGCCTAGTGTACCCTTATCAGACGGGTAATCATGATGGGTATACTGGGCTTTGTATATTTTACCCCAGAGTCACTTTGATGGCCTGCTCTGCTCTTTCACTCAATAATAATAGTGTTAGTTTAGCAGTAGTATTAGTATTAATATTCATATTATTATTAAGAATGATAAATGGCAGAATTTATAGGTTATTGAATGTCCCGTTATCTACTGAATTCAGGTATGGCAATTAACCTTGCCTTTTATCCTTTCATGTTCAATAAAACAAGTAACTTTAATAATGGAGTTGATTAAAGCAACAATTTTCTTCCTAAACTGTATGTAGCCTCAAACTTGTCATTATTTTAATATTGTACACACATACACTAAATACATGTACTCAGCTATACCCACAGTCATATTTATCACAATATATAGTATATTCATATATTTTAATGATGCTAAACATCTGCAATATTCTTTAAGTCTTCTCAATTAATTCTGCCTTCCCACTACGTGAATTGTCCTTGTTCTGAAAAATGAAATAACTATGGTTATATATATTTTGTTTGTTTGTTTTTTATTTAGCAATTTGATGTTATTAGTAACCTTTTCCTAGTATTTTATTCATTTTCTGCTAATTACATCGAATGAAATACTATTTTCTTTTCTGTTATATTTTACTGATTTTTAAAAAATTCTTTCTTAGATTTTGTTTTCACATCTCTTGTGTACAGAATACAAATAATTTTTGCAGCTTCTCTACTTAAGATCAATAATGAAAGAAATATAAATTTTAAAAAATGACGAAGTAAAACCCTATAGCACCAATAAATTTTAGAAATTTTTACATAATGAGTTTTTAAAGAAAATTCATGTTATTGTCATTTGCAAATATTTCATAGAGTAGAAGCAGCTCTTGATGCAGGAAATGGCATAAGAATTTATCCTAATGAGCTAAACGAAGAGAAGGTAACTGTCTTTTATGGATTTAGTAGTCAGCTAATAGGGATGTAGGATGTGTCGATAAATTATTGTTGCTAGGCAAGAACTGATAAAGCAGAACGAATGTGAAGCAAACTAGAAAGAATCCATGAAATGCTGATTAGCGTCTCTAGATGTAGAATTTAATCTGCTGTGCAGATCTATCACCTTATCCTTGGGTCCCTTCCTTCAACGAGATCCATTCTGTTGTAATCATTAGTACTGGACTTCCAATCAAAGATGACTTAATACCTTAATATATTGCCTCCATCCATTGCAACACGTGGATCATAGTGTTCTTCCTCCCTAGACATTCCACCATGATGGTGGTTAAATGGCTGACTTGTTACAGTGTTCAGTAGAATGCGCTTTGATATTTGTTCTGGTGTTCTGTACCCTCAGTTCAAATCCTACTATGGCCCCCTAATATGTTGCCTCCAGCCATTGCAATATATAGATCATAGTGTTCTTCCTCCCTAGACAATCCACCATGATGGTTAAATGGCTGACTTGTTGCAGTGTTCAGTAGAATGTGCTTTGATATTTGTTCTGGTGTTCTGTACCCTCAGTTCAAATCCTACTAAGGTCCATCTTGCTTTTCATCCTTTAGGAATCAAAAGAAGAATTGTACTACCCCAGTGGTTAGTGCATCCCTCTCTTCTTCCAGGATACTACCTTTGGGATGTTTCCCTGAATCAAAGATGGGAAGGCCAAGAGAGTGTCTGTGTTTGTTCATGACTTCATAACCCTCCTGGAACAATTAGTAAAACCATGGTATATGTTACCAATACTCACTTGCAAGTGATGGCCATAGTTTATCACTTATCAAGGAGGCCCTAATAAGAGGTCCTCTGACTAAGTCATGCAACAAATATTCTTCACGTAACTTTGAACACAGTATTCAAGAATGTTTTTAACTCTTCTAACAACATCGTCAGGGGGACATTCGTAACATTGATGGGGCAATAGTCCACCAGCTCTATGTCTTTAGTATATATCAAACATACTTTAATTTGCATAATTAGGATTTCACACATTATCCAATCATTGTAGTTACTGTTCTGTCCCATGAATCCTACATTTTCCAAGGTATCCTTTCTATTTTCAGCCAATAATTTTCAGTCAGTTTATATTTTAAGAATTAAAGGACCAGTAAATTTTCTGTTTGTTATGTCAAGTCATAATGTAGCTGACAAAAATGGTTTAATTGACTACAGTAATTAATATTATTAATTATTATCCAGATGATAAAAATTATGTTTTATTAGGAAGGTGGACTTAATAATAAGCTTAGTAATCAGTATGTATTACCTTTGTGGGAGATTTAGTTGCTATCTCTAGAATGCTGAGGAGCCATATAGAAGCTTCCTTATTTGTTCATATTAATTACTATTACCATTAATTTTATTGGTTAGCCCTAGCCCCTGATGAACCTGGAATGAATGGAGGATGTTCCACCTATGATACACAATGTTTTGTATATTTACTGTTTGTCCATTTACTTTCCACTGTGTTTTTCAATTTTAATATGATAGGGCATGAATGTAGGGGAATTTTGGCTGCTATCTCAAGCAGGTCAAAACGAACCTGTAGATTTTTTTTTTTTTTTTGCTTTATGATACCATTACTGATGTAGAATTGATATATCTTTTGGTAAACATTAGATGTATGATAGGTTCAATATTACTGGCTATTTCAGTGCCATTGATCTATGTGCAAATCTAATTATTAAATATTTTAAAACCTCATCAGAATCCAATTATTAGAATTCAGATGAGGTTTTGCAATATTTAATATTTCCATTTGCAAACAAATCATTGACATATAAATATACTGAAATCAAAACTGCCACATCCCTTGCTTGCTATTTTTCCTGTCAAAGAATAACTTCCATGCTTCCTGAGATTTGCCAACACTACACCTGCATACCAGGGAAGTATGCAACGACCATCAAATTGATCATCAGACTACATCTAGTCACTGGCAAAATGTGTCTTCATTGCTGAGACACTGCTGTTTAAGTCCAAAACATATCCAACCATGACTATCCTGTTTTATTTTTTAAACAATTTACATAAGCTACATTAATTAATACCTTTATCCTTTCTGTAATAATAATAATGATAATAATGAAATTATTGTATACAGTGCTCAGGTGCACCACAACTTGTCAAAAGTGCATATAAAGCATATGCAGTAATGTACAAATGTCTGGAAAGTGAACAGTGTATGAGTCAGATACATGCTTGCGTGTGTATGGAGGGGAGAAAATCAGGTGTAGTGTTGGCAAATCTCATGAAGCATGGAAGTTTTGAAGGGTGCTGTGCTCCGACAACTAACAACTGATGCTGGCAGTTTGTTCCATGTTTCAGCAACTCTTAGCATGAAAAAAATGTTTCCGAAAGTCATGGGAGCTGTGCTGTTTTCTGACTTTGTAAACATGTCCACGGGTGTTAGACAGGTGTAGTTTGAAAAGGTGGGCTTGGTGTGAGTGAAAGGAGATTTGGGTGCTATTTGTAGCAAGCTTCTCAAAAGTAGAAGCTTTTTCTTAGCCTATAGTTGATGGACTTAAATGTCAAGTGTTATGTTATACACTAGCATATGCCATAGTACTAATGTAGAAAGAGCCGACAAGTATTTCAACAGTGTGTAGTATTGAGTTCATTTCTTCTATTAACAAAACCTGATTGTGACTGACTAGTAATCTATATAGTAGGCACAGGAGTGGCTGTGTGGTAAGTAGCTTGCTTACCAACCACATGGTTCCGGGTTCAGTTCCACAGCGTGGCACCTTGGGCAAGTGTCTTCTACTATAGCCTTGGGCCAACCAAAGCCTTGTGAGTGGATTTGGTAGATGGAAACTGAAAGAAGCCCATTATATATATATATATATATATATATGTACGTGTGTGTATATGTTTGTCCCCCACCCCATTACTTGGCAACCGATGCCGGTGTGTTTATGTCCCTGTAACTTAGCAGTTCGGCAGAAGAGACTGATAGAATAAATACTAGGCTTACAAAGAATAAGTCATGGGGTCGATTTGCTCGACTAAAGGTGGTGCTCCAGCATGACCACAGTCAAGTGACTGAAACAAGTAAAAGAGTAGGAAATTATCTTATCTCTTTCAATGCATCTTTTACTTGTTTCAGTCATTGGACTGTGGCCATGCTGGGGCACCACCTTAAAGAATTTTAGAGGAACGAATTACCCACCCAGTACTTTTTTTTGATTTTTCTTCTTAAGCCTGATACTTATTGTATCAGTCACATTTGCTAGACTGCTAAGTTATGGGGACATAAACACACCAACAGTAGATGTGAAGCTGTGGTGGGTGAATAAATACAGACACAAACAGACATACACACACACACATGCGTGCATGTGCACATACACACGCACACACATGACAGGCTTCATTCAGTTTCCGTCTACCAAATTCTCTCACAAGGCTTTGGTCAGTCTGAGGCTATAGTAGAAGACACTAATTCTGCAAGGTAGTGAGCTGGCAGAAATGTTAGCACGCTGGGCGAAATGCGTAGCCGTATTTCGTCTGCCGCTACGTTGTGAGTTCAAATTCTGCAGAGGTCGACTTTACCTTTCATCCTTTCGGAGTCGATAAATTAAGTACCAGTTATGCACTGGGGTCGATATAATCGACTTAATCCCTTTGTCTGTCCTTGTTTGTCCCTTCTGTGTTTAGCCCCTTGTGGGTAGTAAAGAAATATATAGTAGAAGATACTTGCCCAAGTCTCTTTGATCATTGTGATTTGCAAAATATTACCTCAGCTTAACTCCCAACTGATTAGTTGCTAGTGTGTCACAAAACCATTTTGCTTCAATTAGAATTGTGTCGTACACTTCGTTAATACATAATTTCATACAAACAAAAAGATGCAGTTGTGGCTATGTGGTAAGAAATATTTCACTGCATGGCACTTTGAGCAAGTATCTTCTAATAAAGCCCTAGGCTGACCAAAGCCTTGTGAGTGGATTTGGCAAATAGAAACTGAAAGAAACTTGCCATATATGTATCTAACTGTCTGTTTATCTATCTATCTATTTATCTATCTATCTATCTATCTATCTATCTATCTATCTATCTATCTATCTATCTGTCTGTCTGTCTGTCTGTCTGTCTGTCTGTCTGTCTGTCTGTCTGTATATATGTATGTATATTTATCAAAATAAAAACATGATGCAAAGGATTTAGCGGTACATATGTTTCGGGCCTTTATTAGACGGTTTATAACAATGCATAATTGATGTAATTGTGTGTCTATAGCCTTCTTCAGCTGCATGTATGTATGTGTATGTGTGTGTGTTTGTGCTTTTCCCCACCACGGCTCAACAACCAATGTTGGTTTGTTTATGTCCCCCATAACTTAGTGGTTTGGCATAAGAGGCTGATAGAATAACTACCAGGCTTTAGAAAATAAGTGTTGGGGGTTGATGTGTAAGAGTAAAACCCTTCAAGGGGTGCTCAAGCATGGCCACAGTTCACTAATTGTCACAAGTAAACAAAGTTAAACGATATATAAGGAGAAACTCTCTCTCTCATTAGTTCTAAATGGTTTCCCTCCATACTCTTTTACTCTTTTACACTTTTACTTGTTTCAGTCATTTGACTGCGGCCATGCTGGAGCACCACCTTTAGTCAAGCAAATTGACCCTGGGACTTATCCTTTGTAAGCCTAGTACTTATTCTATTGGTCTCTTTTGCCGAACCACTAGGTTACAGGGACGTAAACACACCAGCATCGGTTGTCAAGTGATGTTGAGGAGACAAACACAGACACACAAACATATACACACACATACATATTTATATACATATATACGATGGGCTTCTTTGAGTTTCCGTCAACCAAATCCACTCACAAGGTTTTGGTCGGCCCGAGGCTATTATAGTAGAAGACACTTGCCCAACATGCAACGCAGTGGGACTGAACTCGGAACCCTGTGGTTGGTAAGCAAGCTACTTACCACACAGCCACTCCTGTGCCTATATTCAATAAAATAAAATACTAGTTAAGTACTGAAGCTGATGGCATCAACTAAGCCTGTTCTCTTCAAAATTACTTGGGTGTAAATCAGAAACCATTATTAGTTTTGGTTTCATGTGGTTGAGAAAGTGGGGTTTTCATCTTGTTTATGATGATGTCCATAATTAGCCTCACTAGAGAATTTCAAAGTCTCATATGACTATAAATCTTAGCACGGTGGGGTGGGGGAGAGAAAAAAATTCCCTGGAAAAATATAAAAATGACATTTTTAATGAATCGTTTAACAGTTAAAGAAAAACGAGATAACTCGAACCTTGACAAACTCATAGGTTGATAGCAATTACATGGCTTGTGCAGGTGATAAAATTTCTTGAGTTCTTTAAGTCTTCATGTCAGATTTGTCTTTTATTTCAGGGACAGGGGGAAGTGTGTGGTGGAAGGTATTGCTAGGCAATAAAAAACAAGTACAGTATTCAATGGTTCACTCAGCAAATAGACGGACTTCCTATTTCAGAACCAAATGACCTTCCTCTTATGAACAGAACCCATATAGAGTGTACATAACTGTCACTTACTAAGACAGTAAAACTGTCACTTTACTAAGATAGTAAAACAAACAAGGTAGTTTTACAATCATTACTAGTGGTTCGTTTTGATATTTATAACATAGATCGTTTAGTAGGAATTAGTTTACTTTGTAAATATTTAACAGTACTCTGTTCAAAGTAACAAAGTGCATAACAGTTTAACTCTTTCCAAAGAAGATCCCTTCAAGTTGATTTGCAACTAGCACTGGTGAGATATTTTTGTCACCAATGCAAATTAGTAATGGTGGAATCTGCAGAATTGTGTGTGTTTGGTGGGGGGTTTAGAATGGAGAAAGTAGGAGGAAGTTTTAAATTGATTACAAGGTAACACTGCTTCCAGCTCTGAACAAAACAGCCATAGCAAAACAGAAAATTAATAAAATAAAATAAAATAAAAGGAAAGGAAACGGCAAGAAAATGCTATTTAGTTTCATTGTTAACCATGGATGTTTTAATTGATTGCTTAACATTTCTAAATTGCACCAAAACCAATCCATCCACTAATGTAATTTAACACTGTGGCAATGCTGCAAATTATCTGTTTCTTTGCATTAAAGAAGAGGCGTATCTCTGGAGGGACTGGTGGTATCAAAGGGAGAATTTAAGTGGCATGTCTGGTCATCAGCACAGAAAGATAATGAGAGAATGTGTTTGAGTGTAAACAAGAAAAGGGATTTGAAAATTAGATACACGAAGGTGTGGAAGCATAAAAAGAGAGTTATTTATAAAACTGATAGAAAGTGAAATGGATAAATAGATCAGGACCACTGATTTGATGTGCAAACTAGAGAAATGGGAAAAGACCAATTCTAATGAGAGAGAAACAAAAAAAAAATGAAAAATATAAAAATTACCTGCAATTAGAATGAAAGGCAGAAAAGAGATGGACTTTATGCCAGGCAAATTAATGTGGGAAAAGCAGTTTGTGGGAGAGAAATATTAAGAATGATAAATGTTATGGTTTCTTGTGAATAATGAAAGAGAATATGCATGGCATTATCGTAAAATGAACTTGAATATTATATCATGGAACACATGTCTCATGCTTTGAATGAGAGTATACTGAGTGTATTAAGCAGTGATGAAATCACAAGTAGAACAAAAGAATATAAGGGTAATTTAGTCTGATACAAATTACATCATTTAAGATGTAAATAAATAAAATGTTCAGCATAAATGTTGCAAAAAGGGTGCTACTTCAAAGTGTAATCAAAAATAAAATGAAAATAAATATAGTTCAAGAATGACATTAAAAAGAATGAAAGAAATAAGTCAAATAAAGAAGACAATAAACTAAATATTGCCTATTTTCTATTGGCATATATCAAAGGAAGGCTGAGAAGAAATAAATTGACTTTAGCTGTGCCTTAATCCTATTAAGGATATTGTAATGATGGAGGAGGCCAGGTTAACGAATTTAATTTGTTAATTACTAAATGTCTTTCATATCTAAATGTTTCAAGTGAATATGTATTAAATTGTCTAGAATTGGACAACATTTTCATCCTTAATGCAAATCTGATGATTAAAGCTAATACTTTTTATTGAACCATTAGAGCTTTATTGTGTATTGAAAACTATCAATTATCATCTTCCTTACTTGTGTTGATAGATAAGGAGAATGCTTATATACCAGAAACAGAAGGATAGTGAGAACATCTAAGGCAAAGGTGAAATGTGAATGTGAGAGCGGAACTAAAATAGTCAAGGATTATGAATGAGGTGACACATGTTGTGCAGAGAACAGAAGGGACATTATATCATACAGATTCTATCTAAACCATGCAAGCAAGATATAAATATGATTTCATTAAAGCCATAGTAATGATGATAGTAATGTTGTGATGATAATAACAATGGTGGTGATGTTGGTGGCAATAGTGATGATAGCTATCATCATCACTAGCATCAATCATCATGAATTTTCAGCACATATTCTATGATTACACATTTGGATGAGCAGATCTGTAATATCTTTTCAATTAACACAGTCACTCATCAATTACTCTTTAGGTTTGAATTATTTCAGGTGACATCATTCGTATTCATTTGCAAACATCTGCCTATACAGTTATAATCTACCAGTTAAAGGTAATGTTCAGGTCATATTTTTCATTTTGATACAGACCTAAGGCCTCATAATTGTTTCTAATTCAGGCACATAGCCAACAGTTTTGAGGGGTTGACTTCAGTTGATTACTTCAGTCCCAGTACTTGACTTCTACTCTGTTTTAATTGACCTGGTGAAATGAGAGCCAGAGTTTGCCTTGGCAGGATTTGAGATTAGAAACATAATGAGTCAGAACAAATACTGCAAAGCTTTCAGCCCAATGCTTTAATGATTCTGATCCTAAACCCTAATATTGACCACTCAACCCCCAGACTGCCGGCATATTATATCCCTGAGTTCAAATTGCCTGCCAGCACTTCATTATTCCTCTCACACAAAACACAAGCTTCAGAACTGTTAGACTTTAAGCCTACAAGAATGGAAGCAATGCACATGCATTGCTAGAAAAGAGAATTCAAAGAACAATAGAAATGTAGTCCAAATTCAATCTTAGCTAATGTGTCTGTGTATGTGCGTATGTGTGTGTGTGTGTGAGCGTGTGTGTGTGAGAGTGTGTGTTTCATTATACAAATGGGAATATATATATATATATATATATATATATATATATACATGTTGTGGGTCATTAGCTGACCATTCAACATACTACTGTCATGGCACTCCCACATTCTTCTTCTTCTTCTCCTCCTCCTCCTCCTTCTTTTTCTTCTTCCCTACCAAGAATTCACAACGACCTGGAACCCACAAGAGTAAACAAGAAAGACAGAGACAAGCAGAAACAAGGAAAATGCCCCTTGTATTTGAACACTATACAAATATTCTTTTAAAAAACCTTTTCTTTTAATTTTTCTAAATTTAATTGTTTAATTGTTACAGTTGAAAAAGTCTCAATGACTGAAACCGGTACTGAAATGTTTTTTATAAAATTATTTTAGCATTTTCTATCTTGACTTTTTTTCAATATATATATATATATATAAATATATATATATATACAAAAATTCAGGGTGAATACTTGATAGTTGTAAGCACCTGTGTATACCATTTAGTGGTGTTGGTGTCCCACTCTGTCATACGCGACTATGAGGATTTGCATCCCCATCGTAAAACTTATAGTGTAATATATGTCCTTGAAGTAGTAATTGTACGTGGCTGAAGAAGGCCATAGACACACATTTACATCAATTATGCATTGTTATAAAACCGTCTAATAAAGGCCCGAAACATATGTACCGCTAAATCCTTTGAATCATGTTTTTATTTTGATTAATGCATATATATATATATATATATATATATGTAGCCTTGTAGTTATATCAGACGTTTGTTTATAAGAGCATGGTTACATACAAATGTCTGTTTCATTGTGATAACATGGGTTACACAGAGGGGTATTTGAGGATGGCTTCAATTGATTACATTAATCCCAGTACGTGACTTATACTCTATTATATATAGATGGATCCCTTTCTTGTTCTCAGTCTTTAGTTCCTTTCCAAGTGAGGGGTGAACTAGTGGATTGGATGATTTGTTAAAAAGAAATTTTACCGAATGTCACTGGTTACAATTCAGCTACAAGTGGAGGCAATACCATTTATAACCCGGCACAGATTGCAAACATTCATGCACATATCCACACCTACATCATTCAGATTTTGTCTGCCAAATTCCCTCAGAAGGTATTGGTTGACCCAGGGTTATTGGGAAAAAATGCTTGCCCAAGGTGCCATTCAGTGGGACTAAATCCAAAGCCAAATGGCTGTTAAGTGAATTTCTTAATCACACTGTTGTACCTGATATAGTTGAGTAAAATGAATACTTACGTTTTTGGTGTCCAGGGAGGAAATACAGGGAACAAAAGAGACAATTCCTAACTGATGACATTGATACAATTCACTTTCACCTTAACTTTGTGTAAATTAACATGTAGATAATATGGAGACATAGATTAACTTGCTGAGGATTGCAGTCTGAAATATTCATTTGATGTGGAGGTTTGAGAATGAGACACAGTAAGGATGGTGGAAGCAGGAGAGCTTTTGCAGTAGACAGTTTGATATTTCAACTGTGCAAAAACAGAGAGGATATAATAATTCGATGCACTAGAGGTTGGTGTCTGGTGGTGAATGAAGTTTTTTAAGTCAGTCATCCTTCTTGTCCAATATCTGAATCTGGGTTTGTCCCCAATGACGGGGGCAGCTGGATCTACCTCATTCCTACAGTAACCGCCCTCACACCATCTTGCCATCTGGTTTTGGGCATCCTCCCTCTTCAAGCCAACCCTCCCAATCTTCGCCTCCACCTGTCCCTTCACATTTACTTTGGTCGACCTCGCTTTGATAGTTCACTCACTCTAAACTCAAGCACTATCCTCAGAACATGATCCTCATCCATCCTCAACACATGTTCATACCACTGCACTCCATTCACCTTTGCCAACTGTTCCACCGATTCCTTCAACCCCAGCATCCCTATCAAGTCATTACTTTTGGATTTCGTGTGACGACAGCTGCTTTACTACAGATATGTGTGCAGTAATCTAGTTTATAGAACATTCCTTCTTTTTAAAGAAGAAGCTGTTGACAGCCACATTACTTTCTGGTCATAAAAAAGGGGGGGGGCAGCTAACAATTAATAAACAGTTTTTGTTATAGCATAGATATTCAGTTATAATAAGAAGCTATTTGAGATTCTGAAGGATTTAGTTGAGTTGCTCATGAAGGGAGGAGATACTGTGTAGTGTTTTTCCTTGATATGTATATTTACTGTACTTTGGTGTTGTAGAAAATATAGGTGTCTGACTGACCCTCATGCCGGTGGCATGTAAAAGGACCCACTACACTCTCAGAGTGGTTGGCATTAGGAAGGGCATCCAGCTGTAGAAACCCTGCCAGATCAAGATTGAAGCCTGGTGCAACCATCTGGTTCACCAGTCCTCAGTCAAATCATCCAACCCATGCTAGCATGGAAAGTGAATATTAAACAATGATGATGATGATGATGATGATGATAGGATAATTTCAATCATCCACTCATCAATGTAATATTAGTTTTGCCTTTTATCCTTCTGAGGCCAATAACTAAGTACTGAAAGATCAACTTGATTATAGCCATTCCCCAAATTTGAGGTCTTGTATCTATATCAAAAATCAACATCAAATGAAAATCATACTTGCTGCCAAGTATAGTCAGCCTAGAATTGATAGAGTTCCAACTAATTAGCAGATGGGTAGAAGATGTTATACATTCATTGTTTTGTTCTGTGTCCAGATCTTGCTGACCTCTGGTCAAAAGCATTTCAACTGTGACAATACTGTCTTTCTTTTCCAGGAATATGGTATCTATTCTTTATCCAGTGTATCCATTTTCGAATATGGGACTTGTGTTTTCCAGAAACTAGGTATGTACCTTCTTTATTCAATGTGTTGGATTTGGAAAGATGATGTGATTTCAAATAGGTTTAGTACTCTTTCTACTAAATTAACAGACAGAAGGTTGATTTAGTGCTTATAAAATTTATAATTAATTTTGTTTTTGATCAGGCATAAAGGCACTACATTTTGGAAGTTATGTAAAAACATTGGTAAGGTTATTATGAGGGTATTAACCCTTTCATTACCGTATTTCTTTTGAGATGCTCTGTGTTTCTTGCAATTAATTTTAAATATAACAAAGAATTTAGTAAAATAACTTAGTTATCATTCAGCTGATAGTAGGAACATAAATTGGGACTAAGGTTTGGTGGAAGATTTTAATTCAAAACTTATGAAAACAAGATATTGGTACTACAGAGCCAGTTTCAGCTGGGTTGGTATCAAAAGGGTTAACCCTTTTGTTACTGTATTTATTTTGAGATGCTCTTTGTTTCTTCCAATTATTTTAAATATAACAAAGAATTTAGTAAAATAATATCGTTATCATTGAGCTAGTGTTAAGAACATAAATTGTGACTAAGATTTGGTGGAAGATTTGAATTCAAAACTTATGAAAACAAGATATTGGTACTACAGAGCCAGAGCCAGTTTCAGCTGGGTTGGTATTGAAAGGGTTAATGAGGTAAATATAAATCAATTAGCTTTGACAAGGAATTGAAATAGTTTCACAGAGCTCAGCTTTAATCACACTTTACAGCAGTTGCTATTCTTTGACATCCTATGTATATGTGATTCTCTCTCATTTTTATATTAACCAACTACTTTGAAATCCACCGGCACCAGACATTATTTTCTTATTGTATGTACTAGTTAGTCTGAAGCAGAATCACTTAGTCATTTTAACCATTTACAAACATCAATTATGCGGACCTAAGATTTGAGTTTTGACACAAGATTTGACCTTTTGAAATTGATGGGAGACAATTTATTCAATGACCTTAGGATATTTGTCTATTGCAAGGTAACCTTAACCTGTAATGCCTGGAAACAAATCTCTAGATTGGCAAAGTGAGGGTAAGTAAAATCAAACGTCTTACTCTGCACTGAAACATTATGAATCATATGTTAAGAGATATTCACTGAGAAACCATACTCTTGATAATCTGATACATTATCAACTTGAAAGTCTCCATCACTACTACCTGCTCAATAGAAATCCTCTCTTTCCTTACTATCCCTTTCTATTCTTTTTTTTTTTTCCCCCACCATTAAGCTATCTTGTTACCTTTTCAATGTCAATAAGCATCTCAAAGGCTTTCAAAACTTAGTAAATAAATATGCTGGTGAGTGTTTTGTAAATGACAAGCATTTCAATTCAGAAGTAGGGGCGAGTGAGTTTCCATACAATTTTTCATATGGAATTGTATGAATGCATTTCAGAAATCTGGTAGGTAAATTATTTCATCTCATATATGTATTCAGATGCAATAATACCTGTGTACATAAATGCACATACACACACACAGTTATAAGAGACTCACTCGCATAGGCATACATGCACACACACAGAGTTATAAGAGACTTACTCGCATAGGCACACATGCACATTTCATTACGTATACATTTAAATGCCCATTAAACATAAACGCATACACAGACTTATTAATTTTTGCACATACATACAACATTCTGTCAAGTACAAGTAACTCTTTCAGATTTTCTCTCTCTCTTTCACTTTCACTTTCTGATAAGCACACAACTAGATCAGTGCTAAATAAATGTACATACTTTGATATTCAAAAGAAATTGTATTTTTAAAAAGTGTATACCCATACGAAGATATAAAAGGACAGAGTACGTGAGTACGTGTGTGTGTGTGTGCATGCGTGCATATGTATGTGTGCTTGTGTCTATACGTGTGCATGTGTATATGTATATCGTTCACTGAATGGGAAAATCAAGTATCCATTTACAACAAAGTGGAAATGTGCTGGAGTTAAACTTGGGCATAACTAGAATCAGATGCATATGCCAAAGGGAAAAGCTATGCTGGTATGGTCATGTGATGTGCATGAATGAGATCAGCTGCATAAAAAAAAAACTAATTGATAGATGTTGATGGAATCTGTGAAAGGGAAAACCATGGAGAGGTGAAACAAAGTAGAAGAAATTGTTCTAAGGACGTTCAGTTTTATGACGAAGAACAAGATTTGCAATCAACAGTGTAGTGTTTAAACTGGCCATATCCGGCCGAAGTTTTCTACCAATGTTATGTTTAAACTGACCAGATCAGGGCTCTCACACCTAATCTACATTGACATTCTAAAAATGAACAATCACGTCATTGAATCCTCAAAGCTATAAGATAATGCATGATTAATTAAAAATAATTTAAGTAAAAAAATATTACATTTAACAGAGTAATCTGAACACTAAAGGGTTAAGAAGATCTGTCCATCTCAATGAAAGAAAGAAACGAGATTTTAAAAGCTTATCATTTGCCTCAATACCAAATCTGTCCTTGACAAACCATCCCCAGAACTCATCTTTCTAAAACCCATTCCACCATCACCCTTCTGACTACAACACTATTAACTCAGATGCTGTGATTCTATGAGTGTATAATTGTATATATTTCATCCCCTCATTTGTACTATCAGTTACCCACCTTCTTTGAACATACTCTTTTCATTAGCCATATTGCATTCTAAATATTATCCCTTACCACTTTATTTTCTACTAAATGCTCCTTTTCCCCTGATCACCCTCTTGTATTTGATAGTGACATTTCCACCACAGCCTTTATCACACAGCTTCATTCACCCATGACTAGGTGAAAGAGGAAACCGTTTTCTAATTATAAATGTTTTGATATTTTAATTCATATAGAATATTTCCCTTTGCTTTTTTAAAATACCTTTTATGATAACAATCTTTAATCTTACGACTTTTTGCTTTTTATTGTTGTTTTTATTTAAATGAAGTTTTATTATATAGGTAACAAACAAAATTTTACTTTCTTTTTATCAATTTAACACAAATTTGATAAACCTTTTATTTTTATGAAAATAATATTTTTGAAGAGAACAATTATATAAATTTATCAAAGCTCATTTGCAGATGATAAGAAAATTACCATTGATATTTTGAATATCAAAAACCCATTTTGGTTAATAGTTTTTGTTGATTTTAAATTTTTTTTGTTTTTTAGTTCAAAGAAAAACTTTTGGGAAATTTGGAGGAAAATTCAAGAATTAAAAAGATAGTAGAGATAGCTTCTTTTCTGGGAAAGTTAAGAGATATTTTAGTTAGGTTGAGAGCTAACAGAGGGAATAAATTAGCCTACACATGGTAGTTTAAAATATGTGCATAAAATCTTTATTAAACAATCTTCTGAATCAATAATGTCTTGATGTTAATTAGCTTAAATTTTAAGTATATCTCTTACTGAGGACACTGCTGATCCTGTTTGAGGCAGGGGGTCTGATTACAATAACCAAAATTTACAAGACCATGTTCTGATAACTGTTCATCAAATTTTGTCTTACAGTTACAGGTTGAAATACATTGTTGACAACTCTGTTATAAAACTTATGAACATCAAGCATTTCTAGATTAAAATTTTTGCATTAAAATATAAATACTAGATTCTTTGTGTCCATAGAGCTCCAAAAGGGCAATTTTTTTCTGTTGGCTAACAAATTTTGTTCTATTTTTAGTATTAAGATGTCATATCCCGTGAGGGTGTCAATGATATGAATCCAGAAAAGAGAAAGTAACAAAACACAAAATTGTTCCCTGTAAATAATGAATTTTAAAAGAATTATATTTAAACTTATTCTAAGGATTTAATGCCCTTTAGATATATTGATTCTCCACTAAAATATTATTTTCTGTTTAAACAATTTCTTTTTTATTTTGCATGAAAAGAGAATGATTATTTATTCCAGTATAATTAATTATCCAAAATTAGAAGTAACTAAAAAAAATATCCCCCCAAAATATGAAAGTATATCAAAATTTGATAAATTAATGGAATTAGATATAATGAAATTTATTATTACCACATTTATTATATGAAAAACTATTTATTTTTATTTAAATGATTTTAAAAATGATAATTTCATTTGAATATGAAGGGAACAAAAATATCTCCAAAATGTTCTAAAAAAAACTAGTAAAAATTTTTATTAAAATTGCTTTTAGCTTTGGTAACTTGTTGGTATAATTGTTTACTGTTATCCCTCTGGTTTTTTTTATTACCCTCCACCAGACCATCATGAGTGGATATGGCAAAGGCACAAAGGATTAAGTGAGGGAGACACCAATTACCATTACAAGATTCTCTATGGTAATATCTGTGACATCACTAAAATGGCCATCAGATGGTTAGTTTGTTATGGTGACATCATGATCATGATAGTGTGATGAACAGCACAGCTCCCATGACTTTTGGAAACATTTTTTCACGCTAAGAGTTACTGAAGCATGGAACAAACTGCCAGCATCAGTTGTTGGTTGTCGGAGTACTGCATCCTTCAAAACTTCCATGCTTTCTGAGATTCGCCAATACTACACTTGATTTTCTCCCCTCCATACACACGCAGGCATGTATCTGACTCATACACTGTTCACTTTCCAGACATTTGTACATTACTGCATATGCTTTATATGCACTTTTGACAAGTTGTAGTGCACCTGAGCACTGCATACAATAATTTCATTATTATTATTATTATTATTATTTAAATGAGGAGATTCATGGTGTGCTCAAGGTATTTCTTGAGATTGTGGATGTGATCAGACCTCATTTTACCTCATATTGGTCAACTCTTATTTGCAGTACTGTTATTTGACAGGTGTCATTCAATTCATCTACTGTTTCTATATTCTTTTTTTTGGATCAGGTTCATACTTTTATATTTTTACGTTTTGACCATAACAACTGCAGCATGAACAATACAAGTAATCCACTCAGAAACACACAAAGACTCTTAACTTCACTTAAACATTTATTGTCTGGTATGTAGTGCCCCAAAACTTTTGTCACTTGAAACAGCTGCCTGGTCATTGACAAACATGTGTTGCACCTCCCACATTTGTTAGTGACCAGGTCATAGTTTTGAGTGAATAAAGTTTTGGTACCATATAATAAACAATAAATGCTTAAGTGGAGTTAACGATCTTTGTGTGTTTCTGAATGGTTAACTTGTCTCTTTCTCACTTGAAATCATTTCATTTTCAACAAATGATTTCAAACCAAAATACATGCCATGCCAGTACATCTCTGTAAATTTTTCTACTATAGTTGAAACTATTGGAAAAGAATTCTATTGAAAAAGAATTAATAAATGTATTCGTGCTAGCGCGGAAAACGGACGTTAAACCATGCTTTTGTAATTTGGTTTTCCAGTCTTCACAGAAACACACGTAAGAATACTTTAAGTATGAACAATTTCATAACAAACATTCCTGCCTTGTTTTCTTCTACACATAATCTGTGATCTATAGAACTAAGGTGACCAATAGTAACAAAATTTAACTAAATGACATGAATTTTCATCCTACATTTCTCATTCAGAATATAAAGGAACATAAGGTAGATTGAATACTAGTTATTTGTCATGCATCTTGATTCACACTACATGTATATATGTGATTGTGTGTGTGTGTGTTTGTTAGTGTATTAGTGTGTTAGCACAGATAATTTTGATAGGTTATAAATTCTTGAAATAAATTGTGATGTATTTAAAAATTAAAATTTATTAAAAAAAAAATTAAATGCAAAATTGTTCAAAATACGCATAATGATATTTCCTAAAATGACTGATATTCAGTTGAGAAGTATATGAGATTTCTTTTGCAGTTATTGGAAGAATGAATACATTCAAGACAACAGGAATGGTATCAGGCTATAGAAAATCTGCTGTTACAAATTCCATCTGACCAATACAAGTTTGCACAAGTGGACAGTGAAATGATGTTGATGATGAGGTTGGTGATATATATATGCATACAGCTGTGTACCTAGGATTCTATGAATAGGGATTCACAGATGTGTGCAGATATTGTCAGATCAGAGAACCCTTTAGTTCCATCTTGTTGAGAACAAATTCTCTACTGCTAATGTCAAGATAAAATGTATTCTGTGCTCTCTGTAAACTGGTTTGTGTTACAAAAGGCATCCAACCATAGACATTAACCCTTTATTCTTCAGATTACTCTGTTAAATGTAATATTTTTTCCCTCAAATTGTTTTTAATTAATCCT
>NC_043000.1:143120005-143157505 GCF_006345805.1 Octopus sinensis
GTTTCCGTCTACCAAATCCACTCACAAGGCATTGGTCGGCCCGGGGCTATAGCGGAAGACACTTGCCCAAGGTGCCACGCAGTGGGACTGAACCCGGAACCATGTGGTTGGTTAGCAAGCTACTTACCACACAGCCACTCCTGCGCCTATTTATTATTTATTATTATTTACTATTTATTATTATTTTGTACTTTACTTAAATATTGGTATATGTTTTATTGTATATTTAATTTTTTTCTCTATGGCATGATTAAATGATATCATGGTAGTTCTTCTCTAATTTATATACATATATTATATAATGGGAAATTTGATTTAGTATTACTAAATTATATTTTTCCCTGTAAGTTTGGAATAATATTCCCTAATATTAATATCATATAATGCATATATATAAGTGAATGGACATACAAAAGAAGGCAACTCAATGTATTTATTTGGAGATACATGTGTTGATGAAAGCAGTTTGATTCAAATTCCTTGGTACTCCAAGTTTCAAATCATGATGCCAATCCTCAGCCATTGGAAATTTGAATAGCAGAGGAATAGCATCACACTTTGGAACTTGGAGTATCAAGAAATTTGAGTCAAACTGTTTTGATCCATATATATATATGTGTGTGTATGTCTGTATATATGTATGTGTGTGTGTGTATGAGTATGTGTGTGTATATATATATATATGTATATATATATATATATCTTTATGTATATTTATATATATATATATACTCACACACAGTGACAGACAGAGAGTCTGTTCTAGGTACGACCTTTTATTTCATCTGAGTATGAGGCTCCAGTTTGGGAGCTTAAGACAACTAGCGAGTGTGAGTTTACTTTTTACTCACAACTACTCTCAGTTTTGCTTTGGCTTTGGATGGGATTACATATCAGGTGCTTCAGTGGTGTGTCAAATACACAACAATGGTCATTCGGCTAAGGTTTACAGGATGCTAGGAAATGCTGTCCACAGACAGGTGCCACAAAGGACCTTTACTATATAAATATGTTCTGATTTCACCTGACTCAGTCACCTTACCTGATGGTTAAAGAAGCCCAGTTCCTCAAGTGTAAACTGAAGAGAGCAGGGGACTAGCAGAATAAACAAAAAAAAAAAAAAATCCAACAGAAGACAATGGGAAATGTCTGTAATATTTTCTTCCCAGAAAATCATGAATCTTAGTTGCTGCTCCCAGTAGGAATGACACCTGAAGAAAATATCCACTGAGCCTGTAATTGAAGGTTTTAGTTTTTCAACTTGAGAATTATGCTATTGGTAAAATATGTAGTAAAATGAATGTATACAACTGACAGGATGGATGCAAATTTAGAAACATCCAGAGAGTGGGTAGAAATGTGGATAGGGACTTGTATAGAAATATGGATTGTTGTCTAAAATACATCTATTTGAAATAAAATTATGTAAAAAAATCAAAATCACTAGGAAATTCAAAAAAAAAAATAGTGTATTGTAGTTGTATAGCTGAAGTAATGCAAGAAAAGTTGCAAAAAAAAAAAAGAAAATTTAAAGTAGAAGCAATTGTGTTTTGCGAAGTAGAGAATTAAAAGGATTAAAGTCAGTAGAACTGAGAAAGAACATCAAGAAACATGGAAGCATTTTTATCTGAAAGATCAAAAAGTGTTTTCCAAATTTAAGGGAGGGAGTGGATAATACAATGACAAAAAACTGTTATCAGAATTCTAGTATTTTGAAAGCCTGATACATTTCAGTAAGGTAGCTTGACAACAAAAAAAAAAAACAAAAAAAAAAATGATTTACATCACAGCATCCAAGAGTTAGTAAAAGGTTAGAAAGTAAAAATTTCTATGTATGCCTACAAGAATTCAATGATTTCACTTTCTAATTTAGAGAAAATTTCTTCTAAAAAGAATTAAAGAATTTCTTGCTGAAAACACATCTAATGTCTCCCTGAAGTGCAGTAAGAACTACATTTTGTATGAACTCAGAGACTCATACATTGTGATATAGCTCAGTGAACAATCAAGAGAACTGAATCCGATTCCTTCATATATAGCCAAATATTCTTGGACAGACAAGTGGAAAAGCTTTTATTCTTATGCATGTAAAGTTGCATTTTAAATTCCTTTCCCATTAACTTAATGTACAAGTACATATATATTCTGTTGTTTTCTACCAGAAGGCTATTATTGGGACCCATATATCTACACACTGGAGGTTGCACACATTTAGTGAATTTTGAATGCACCTTAGGCAAGTGTCTTCTGCTATAGCCTAGGGCTAACCAAAACCTTGTGGGCGGAATTTGGTAAAGGAAACTGAAAGAAGCCCATTGTGGGTATATATATCATAATCATCACCATTATCATCATCATTCAGCGTGCATTGTCCATGCTGGTTTGATTTGGCATGGTTTCTATGGCTGTATGCTAATCACTCTGAGAGTGTAATGGGTGCTTTTACATGCTACCAGCACAGGTGCCTTGTGAGTGGATTTGGTAGATGGAAACTGAAGGAACCCTGTAGTGTATATGTATATATATGCGTATGTGTGTGTATATGTTTGTATGTCTGTATTTGTACCCCTAACATCGCTCGACAACCAATGGTGGTGTGTTTATGTCCCCATAACTTAGCGGTTCGGCAAAAGAGACCGATAGAATAACTATTAGGCTAACAAAGAATAAGTCCTGGGGTCGATTTGCTCGACTAAAGACGGTGCTCCAGCATGGCCGAAGTCAAATGACTGAAACAAGTAAAAGAATAAAAGAGATTAAATAGTATATATTCCCCACCAGGATGGGAAGCCGGTCTGTCACAGAATTACTCAGGTTTGCCTGCTGAGCAGATTGGAGCAATGTGAAATGAAGTGTTTTGCTCAAGAACATAACATGTTACCTGATCCAGAAATCGGAACTACTATCTTACAATCATGAGTCCAACTCCCTAAACACTAAGCCAGAAATCTCCACACCCTTCATAAAGGTAAATTGTAAACATCCTTTATATCATAAACACATTATTTCTCTATACTATACATAATTTTTTATCACTTTCTATACTATACTATACTATACTATTCTATACTATACTATACTATACTATACTATACTATACTATACTATACTATACTATACTATACTATCTATACTATACTATTCTATACTATACTATACTATACTATACTGTTCTATACTATACTATACTATACATAAATGTTTATCACTTTCAGTACCCATCTCTTGGTATCAAGCATCAGCAAATTTTACATGCATATTTTCTACAATCTCTCTTCCACATGGAGACAGAAAGTATTTGATTTTAACAGTGCCTGGAACTCTACCAAGCAATCCTTATTCTACTTATTATGATTTGCTTACAGCTTATGTAACAGAATTTCAAAAATAGCTACAATCAAAATTAATATTGATTGACTTGACAAAGAGTATTTTCAAAAAATTTATTTGGTAAAAATTATATAACCTGGGGCATTGCTTTGATATATATATATATATATATTATATATATATATATACATATACAAGTTTTCTTTTCTTCTCTAAGAAATTTAAGCTGATTAGTTGGTTTGCCCATTTAACATATAAAATATTATATTAAAATTCTATTCTAAAGATGATATCAGAAGGAAAGATCTTTTGCAAGCATGACATATTTTCAAAATATGGTTGATACAGTAAAACATCAAAACAAAAAAAAGTAAAAATGTCTTAATTCAATTTTAGTCTAATAAGCAGTGATATTTCAAAAATAGTTGATATGGGGTATTTGACTTGCTTTATAGTATTAAAATATAAGTGTCTGAGTTCAATGCAATTTTTGCTGTTCTATAGAATTTGTTAAAGAAACACATGGGTCAAATCCAGGTCTTATCCCGCATGATTGGCAAATATTAAGTGGTTTGCTTTACCTAGTTTTGTGGACACATGCCATATATGGAAATTTTATTAGTTATTGACTGGTATCCTGGTGATGATTTGTAACTTATTTCATTACTCTTGAATTTGGAAACAAGCACTGGCTTTATGAGAGTCTTCTTTTTTAGTTTATCTTTTACTAGTTTTAGACTTTAAACTACTGCCACACTTAAGTAACACCACAGAGAATTTCAGTCAAAGAAATCAAACCTAGTATTTAGTCTATCTGTCTCTCTTGCTGAAATACTAAGTCATGGAAACATAAACACATCAACACTGATTGTCAAGCAGTGATGGAGGACAAACACACAAACACACAACAGGCTTCTTTCAGTTTCCATCTACCAAATCTACTCACAAGTCGTTTGCTGGTCTGAGGCTACAATAGAAGACACTTGCCTAAAATATCAGACATTGGGAGTGAACCAAGAACCATGCAGCTGAGATGCACACTTCTCACCACACAGCTGTACCTGAATCTGAGTGTTTTATAGTAAGTGGGCCAGCTCTGTTATTATTTCTTCATTTAGTAAACCTATGATCAAAGGCACTCCAAATACTGAAAAATCAGTCTTTTTTACAATATCTATATATCTAGGATTTTATCATTTGTGTTCCACCTTGGTTTAGAGTGGATGTTAGGGAGATTTGGCTGCTAATTTTAGCAAATCAAGTGACCACATACAAGATCATTTGTTGACTCATGTAGCAGCTGCTCATTTTTACTTATGTAGATCAAAGTAAGTAGAACAGTGAAAACAAATGGAGATTATAAAGTTGCAGTAAAAATATGTAAGCATCTTTCAAGCTTTACAGATGTTAAAGATTAGTTCTCATAGGATATCAAATACTTGTTATTTGTAGGATATCAAATACTTATTATTTGTAGGATATCAAATACTTATTAAACCGTGTTTTAGATGACATTACCAGGTATTCATGTTTCTATTCCTCATAATTAAGTGGGCTGATGTTAATAAAATTAGTTACACTGACCATTTATACAACAAAGCACTTCCTGTACTGTAGACTTGAACGCAAGTCCTCTGAGTAGGTAATTCAATATCACTGAGCAATTACACACTCGGTACACATGTAGTATTTGTTGCTAGTTCAGATTCACCACCAGACTATCTGTTACATGTCCTTTGGCTTTTACTCATTATAATTTCATTTCTATTTAGGAAGGAAGGGCAGTGACAAAGCAATAAACTAAGTAAGATATAGATTTTCGTCTATGGAATCATTTAACTGTTTTTGACAGCCATTAATAAAACAGGTATCAGGAATTTGTTATGATTGATTTTTTTTTTTTTTCCTTCTCTGCATCAAGTTCTGTTTTCTCTTAAATCATGTATCACTGCATGTCTTCTCATTTGCCATTATTCAACTCAGAATGCTTCCTTTCTTTCTTCTTACTTTCTTTGTCTTCCCTACTTTCTCTTTCATTAGTATCCATCTCTCTCTCTTTGCATTTGTTAAATGTAGTCTTCCCCAGGATAGTGAAAGGTTCTTAAGCATTTTCCATTAGTAAACTCTCTCTTTTCCACTCTCTCTCCCTCTCTCTTTAACAATATATCTACATGTAAACAAAATAAAATGTATATATTAGGGAGTCCCTAATTGCGCAGTGAAGGCAGTGGTGATGGTGGTGAGGAATGTATGACTTCTGACAGAATTTTGAACATATTTGTATTTATGTATGTGAGTATTTACAATGTAGAGTCAAAAACTGTTTAGATGTTCAGTTTCATTTGGTGCTTCTGTTAACAGTGATCTGGAGGCGCAATGGCCCAGTGGTTAGGGCAGTGGACTCGCAGTCATCGGATCGCGGTTTCGATTCCCAGACCGGGCGTTGTGAGTGTTTATTGAGCGAAAATACCTAAAAGCTCCACGAGGCTCCGGCAGGGGATGGTGGTGATCCCTGCTGTACTCTTTCACCACAACTTTCTCTCACTCTTACTTCCTGTTTCTGTTGTACCTGTATTTCAAAGGGCCAGCCTTGTCACTCTCTGTGTCACGCTGAATATCCCCGAGAACTACGTTAAGGGTACACGTGTCTGTGGAGTGCTCAGCCACTTACACGTTACTTTCACGAGCAGGCTGTTCCGTTGATTCGGATCAACCAGAACACTCGTCGTCGTAACCGACGGAGTGCTTCCACTAACAGTGATCTTGAGTTTGTTAATCTGAATTTAACAGAATTCCTTGCACCAATCTGTGGGTGAGTTTATTGGAAGCGAAGCACTCTTTTAATGTTAGGTCTGGTTGTAAATATTAGTCTACTTGATTTTGTCAAGAATGACTGCAGTTTCTGTTTGCTATATATACCACCTCTGGCACGATACATGGAAATGATTCACTTTATGATGATATGACAGGTTTCTGAAATGATGAATAACTTTGATGAAAACTTTCATTTCATATTCATTATCTATTTGATAAGTTCATTCATTATATGAACACCACATCTAAGTTATTTTATTAATAGAACCACTTCAAGTATATTTCAAGTGAAAATGTAAAATATTCATCCTTTCATTCTTTCTGACCATCATTCCTTCTTTACATCAGTCTCTCTCTTTCATATCAACACTTACACAGAGACACACCCTTCCTCTTCTTTCTCATAGATATACATATACACATACAATCTCCTTAAAATTTTTTTCTTCTCTATTTCTATAGTTTTCAGATCAGTGTTGTCCACTTTCGCAGGCCCAATATTTGTTGATTTTTCATGTCACAGTTCATCAGTTTACAATGCTTCTTCTTCAGTGTGTTTATGGAACATCAAACTGCTGTCATCAATGATGACAGCTACAATTTTTCCCTTTCTGTGGACCTGTTCCAGGAAATCACTTAAGACTTCTAAACATTTAGACTGGGTGTCATATAGATGAAACTAGCCATTCAACAACATACAAAGCAACCTACCACCCCAACCCCATGGGAAAGCTTCTCTCCTTTCAGTTACCAAATCTCACCATCTCCTACCTAACTTAAATTAAACTGATTACTAGATGTAACAGTTTTAAAGAATATTCTAATTTGATGATGTTCACCAACAAAGTTACTTGAATGTTAAGACAGTTACAATAAAATTATTTGCATCGATGTAGTTATACTATTTGCAATATTAAAGTGGAAGATCATGTTAGTGAGAGAAACCTGTCAAATCTCTCTGTATGTCTGACTACTTAACACAGGAACAGACACACACTCATATACATGCATACATGAATATACACACGCACACACACACATGAACACATATGAATGCAGATACAGCTACACAGACAAACACCCACATTAAAAGTAAATATGAGTGGCTTTGTCCATCTTAGTAAGTCACTAGAAACTAAGATAGAGAGGGGGCCATGGAAGTGAAATGAGATAAACTAGCTATCACATCAATGGCAGTGTACCAAGATGGCCATAGCCACCAGCTAAAATAAAACAAGTAAAAGTGAAACTATATATATACATATACATACATATATATATGTATGTATATATATATATATATATATATATATATATATATATATATGTATGTATATGTATATATGTATGTTTTCCACCTGCTTCGTCTTTTGTTTATTTCATAAAGCTTCCCGTATATATATATATATATTATATACACATATTATACACCCACACATAAATGCATTTTTAAAAGTATAGGTAGATATATTTCGTTCACATATACATGTACCAATATCTCTGGCAATAAAGATGATTATAAATATATAAATAAATATATATAAATATATATATGTATATACAGATTAATACATATATATTGAATACATAAGTACAAATATATATATATACATGGAAGACAGACATTAAACAAATTTGATGATGATACACATACATACATGTTCAAGTTACACATATATTTCACAATTTACGTGGATAAAAGCATTTACATAAATATGCGTATTTATATATTCACACACACACATCTATAAATGTGAGTGTGATTTGTATATTCATTTGTGAATAAGTGTGTATATATTGGAGTGTAAAACGAACGTTGGTTGAATACTATATTGCAGTGCAATCATCTTTATCAGCAATGTCTTTCCTTCAAAGTTAAGAGAAATAATTTGGTCAAATGATAGTATCCATGTGATAACAGAGTTTGATGGAAGTCGAATGTTGGCACTTTGAATTGCATTGACAATATTATTAAACTTACGGTTTATTTGGAAATCCTAATAACTGTTTCATATTTTCATTCTCTGAATATAAGACTTCTTGAATGCTCTCTACAAGGCAGCAGTGTATTGAAGTTGAGCACTGCAATATCTTTTTGAAGTACTGAAACACACACACACACACACACACACACACTCTCCACCCACACTCACATGCAAACACACAATTTATATACACACATTACACTTGTGCATATACAGGGTATCCATAAATTATCATTGCAGCTTACACAATTTATTGTATCTATTTATTGCATGCAAGCGCAATGGAATCCCCCCCCCCTCATGTGGGAACGGTCTCATATCTCTGATAAAACTTTTTTGCTTGCTTATGTTTTGCAATAATCTCTACTGAGTTATCCTCATTTTTCATTTTTACTGAACTTTCCAGATTGTAAAAGTAATTTATGGACCACATGTATATTTTTATCCATCCATCCATCCTTCCATCCATTCATCCATCCATCCATCCATCCATCCATCCATCCACCAATCAATCAATCAATGTATGTATCTATTTATCTGTCAGTCTATCTATCTATCTATCTATCTATCTATATATATATATATATCAAATGGTCTAGTGGTTATGATGTTGCGATCTCATTACTACATCATGGGTTCGATTCCTGAACCAAGCAGATTGTTGGTAACAGAATTTTAACAGTAAGTTAAGAGATTGAATTTTATTAGTTAAAACTCTCCATTTTCTTCTTATAATATATTATATTGAAATATACCTGTATATATTGAAGTTTAATAATCATTAAACTCCATAATATACATAATTGGTGCTTATCTTAAACAATAAACACCAATATGTTTAAGTTATACTGGACTCTCAGACTTTATTTAGACTTTTCATCGATATATAAGATTAAACCAGTGAAACTTGGATGCTGACATCCCTTTTAAGAGGTGCATTTGTATCCCCAATATATATATATATATATATATATATATACATGCATGTGTGTGAGTTGTGTAAGAGACCATAAGCCAGGGAAAGGAGGCACTTGTATATCTGTCAGTAGAGTGGGTAAATTATCCGATAAGTATGATATCAGATATCCACCATGGCTGATCTTACCTATAAGTTGCACGTAAAGAATACAATATATATATATATATATATAAACACACACATACAGAGAGAGAGGTAGAAATAGATGGATGGATGGATGGATGGATTTGATATACACTGATATGTACATTACTTTCATTCATGTTTCAATCATTGGACTGCAGCCATGCTGGCATACTGTTTTTTTGGGGTTTGTTGAGCAAATTGATAGCAGGACTTATTTTAAGTTTGGTAGTTATTCTATAGTTCTCTTTGTGCCAAACTTCTATGTTATCAGGATGTAAGCAAACAGTCATGGAAACCATGCCAACGCAGGCATTGGAGCATATTGTAGCCCTCTATCAGTTGATCAGATTCTGTCGAATTGTAAAACCTATGCTAGCATCGAAGCTAGACATTAAGGATGATGATGAGTAATGACTCACACACACACACACACACACACACACACACACACACACACACAGGCACACGCACATGCATATACAAAACATGCATTCAACTATGTAAATTTTGTTACCTTCCTTGTGAGCACAACAGGTCAAATATAGCCAAATATAACTTGCCACAGGGTTGGGTGTTAGTCACTAAATATGCTACCCCTATTAAACCAGCTCACAGAGAACTATCATTTATTTGGTCATCATACATACTTCTTTTTAAGATGATGATATTTTAGAATGTGATTTGAATGAGATTAGGTTACAATTTCTCTTATCGACCCAGAGTAGGGGTTCTCAACCGTTTTTCACCTATGAACCCCTTTGATAAGTATTTCATTCTGGCGCTACCCTCACCCCTGCACACATAGCCATTTAACCACTATGCCATATGACCATGGGCATATGGCGTAGTGGTTAAGAGCATGTGCTGCTAACCCCAAGATTCCGAGTTCAATTCCAAACAGTGACCTGAACACTAACAACAATAACAATAATAATAATAATAGTAATAATGATAATAATAATAACATCGAAAAATAGGAGCAACACTTTATTGATCAACTCAGAATGTATGAAAAGTCAAGAGTTAACCACATTGGTATTTGAACTTAAAGTGCAGGCATCGTAATCAAACACTGAAACCTATTCTGTCTGACACTATAACCGCTAAGCTAATTTGTATGTGACAGGAAATGGAATGGCCACGACTGGAATGCTTTAATCATAGTTCTGCACTTAATTATTCTGGGTTTAATTAAGAGCAATACCACCACAACTATAACGACGGACAACTACTACCACCACCTTCAAATATGTGCTAACAAGGAAATTTGTATGTGATGATTCAAGCTGTTGTTTATATATGTATATATATATATATATATATATACATGTATGTATGTATAAATTAGAAGAATTTTCTTAATGTTTATTCAGCTGCCTCCATGTTGGAACAATAACATCTTTGTCATCGTTATCATACTTGCACTGTATAACGAGCAGCATGATAATCATCATTGTAATATTAACGACTAACACAACATCCACTCACAAAGGCAATACAAGCAGTTCTGAATCACTGAATGACCTCAGAGAGCTGTAATATATGACCAGAGAGAACGTTTTACAAATGCACACTGTGTTATAGCAGTAGCAAATTTCCTATATATACAATTTATAAATTTTCAATTGCTGTAATTATTACAGCTTTAGGGAAAGAAAAATATCTGTATTTTCATACCTCTAGCTCCATTCATTACTGCTACTCATACTCTTTTATAGTTATTCTCTATCCTTCACTTGTTCCTTTTCACTCTCTTTCTTTTTCACACATTGAAGCATACATACATACATACATACATATATATATATATATATATATATATATATATATATATGCATAGATACAGTAACTATGCACTGAGATAAAAATATATTTTAATATCTATACACATAAATACAAAAACAAGCATGCACATTAAAAAACGTTGACATATTTTCAGCTCAAAACCAGAAGTGACATTCTCTCAAATTTAATAATAAAAAGTAAAAAAATAACATGCGTTTTCACTTGAAATATTTCACATCTGAGAATTTATGAAAGCAAAAATTTGTCTCTATAAGTATTTTAAAAATATTTATAAGAAATATCTATAACTATATATGTCAGTATATATGTGTGAGTGAATTGGTAGATGGAAATTGAAAGGGGCTTGTTGTATATATATATATACTAGCAGTATCACCCGGCGTTGCTCGTGTTTGTTTCGACCCTTTAGAATTGGAATTTTTGAAAAATAGAAATTTTGCCTTATGTAGCATGTTATTCTCTTTAAGTGAACATTTTTCTGGTTGAAATACACTAAAAAATGGTGTCACAGCAGTCAAAAAATCGTAAAAGATAGGGATTTTCATGGAAAAAAGCACCCTTTTTCATGTAAATAATTTTTGGTTTTAACATGGTCCGATTTGAATTTTATCTCCTACAGAATGAAGAGCAAGCCTTCTTCTATCATACTCTCAATTTTGGTCAACTTGCGCTGCAGGGTCTCGTAGGAGATAGTGTTAGTTGAAGACTACCAAACCTGCCATACACAGACAACTTCAGCTTTATTCAACAATGTGTGTTACTGGTTCTTTGGCTTAGCATGGCATGATAGTTGTTAGTGTCACCATTATGCAGGTGGATCCATTCATTTTCAGCATTCTGTGGAAATGTTTCTGGGCATAAGGAAATATTACCTTACTTGGAAACAGGTGAGGGTAGTCAATAAGAAGGCATCGAACCATAGAAAATCCACTTCAATGAATTCTGTTGGACCCAAGTGAACATGGAAAGGTGGACATTAAAATAATGACAATGATGATATACATGTAGGATATCTTTGTCAAATTAAACCACATTAACCCTTTCATTATCAACCCGGCTGAAACCGGCTCTGCCTCTGTAGTACAAATGTCTTGTTTTCATAAGTTCTGAATAAAAATCTTCCACCAAACCTTAGTCACAATTTACATTCCTAACACTAGTTGAATGATAACTAAGTTATTTTACTAAATTCTTTTTTATATTTAAAGTAATTGAAAGAAATACAGAGCATCTCAAAATAAATACAGTAACGAAAGGGTTAAGCTGGATATCAGATAATAGATATCATGTGAACTGGATGAAACTCAGGTTCAGAAAATGACTGATAGTTTTGACATCTGTGACCATCTTTGAATATTAGTGTTATAAGGCTGTGTAACCCGACTGTGCTATTCGAGTGTTTCACACCCACCAAAGATGGTAGATTCATCAGAAATATTATCAGCCAATAATCAAATCCTTGATCATTATGGGAAATAAATGTTTCTGTCCTTTATGAAACATTGCAAAACTTTTTTTTTGTGTGTGTGTGAACTTGCCTTCAACTCCCCACAGTAAATTCTATTACGATATGACTCTGGATGTGTGAGAAAAATAAAAAATAAGGACTGAAGGTGAAGAACATTCCTTTTGCATACACCCTATATTTCATTTATTTTTACATCTCATTCAGAAATACATCCACTCTTTTTAATTCTCATTTACTAAATAGATTTTAATGTTCTACTATAAGAATTTATTCGCCCCTTCTCTCCCTGCTTCTCACTGTCTAAATTCTGCCCCCACCCCGTGCCAGTGGCACGCAAAAATCACCCACTACACTCTTGGAGCGGTTGGTCTTAGGAAGGGCATCCAGCTGTAGAAACTCTGCCAAATCAAGATTGGAGTTGGTGCAGCCATCTGGTTTGCCAGCCCTCAGTCAAAATCGTCCAACCCATGCTAGCATGGAAAGCGGACATTAAACGATGATGATGAGGTACATATGACTTACTCTATCTTCTTTTTTTCTTACCTTCTTCTAATTAACACTATTTTCATGGTAAGAGGTTCTGTAGAAATTCGTTGAGAATTTTTTAAGTGAATCAGGTTTTCTTCATAATAATCTGTTTTTGTAGTATCATGTTATAATCTAATTTGTTTTCAAATCTGCTAATGTCCATTCAGAAGAAAACAAGATTAAGTCATATCACACTAGCCAAAAGTTTGTATGTTTCTTTTTGAGATGTATATACTATGCCAAACTAATAGGTTCAATAGAGTATCAGAGAAGACCGTGAAAATAACTACCATACTAAACACAGTTCAATTTGATTTACTCTCAATTTTCATTAATATTGCTGTGATTAGGCAATTATGTGTTCGCTTCAAAGGTGAGTAATATTCTGAGGAAACCTATGATCCTATTTGTGAACCAAAAACTAGAACTTACAAGGTAGTTGGTAACTGGTGCTTCAGTGGTAACAGTTTGTGAAGAGTACTGTGCTGAAAAAGTAAGTTTCAAACATACACGAGGATAATGAAAACTCAATTGCGTTTTCATAGACATAAAATGTTGATGTAAATAGTAGATTATCTATTGGTGCAAGGAAGTGTGTGAGATTTGCAAAAGATACAGATCTTGAAGAGGTTGTGGAGAAGTGAATTATCCATCAATCATCGTACGGTAAGAAAATCAGTTGTGCAGAAATACAAAATGCTGCTGCTGCCAAGCTAGCTAAGCATAAGGGTATCAAGAATTTTGAAGCTAGTATTAGGTTGCTATGGTGATATAGAAATCATTATGGAATGGATAATAAAATTACCCATGGTGAAACAGGGATCATACCAACCGAGGAAATCAAACCATTCAGGAAGAAGTTAAATGACTAAATTAAATGTGAAAAGCTCCTAATTTCCCAAGTGCATAATGGTGATGAAACTGGATTGTATTGGTATGCAACTACCCTGGAATACCCAAACTGTTAAGAGAGAAGCCATCATACCTGATCATAAATAAAGGAACATATGTCGCTGTTGTGTTGCATGAATGCACTTGTTAAATTTAGTGAGTAGGTACGCACTCTCTTTTACTCTTTTACTTGTTTCAGTCATTTGAGTGTGGCCATGCTGGAGCACCGCCTTTTTTTAGTCGAGCAAATCGACCCCGGGACTTATTCTTTTGTAAGCCCAGTACTTATTCTATCGATCTCTTTTGCCGAACCGCTAAGTGACGGGGATGTAAACACACCAGCATCGGTTGTCAAGCAATGCTAGGGGGACAAACACAGACACACAAACACACACACATACATATATATATACATATATATACGACACGCTTCTTTCAGTTTCCATCTACCAAATCCACTCACAAGGTATTGGTCGGCATGGGGCTATAGCAAAAGACACTTGCCCAAGATGCCATGCAGTGGGACTGAACCCAGAACCCTGTGGTTGGTAAGCAAGCTACTTACCACACAGCCACTCCTGCACATTTGCAAATTTTGAAAGACATAATGCCTCAGCTACCAGTATATTATTACAGTTGCAAAAAAGATAAGGTTCAACATGCATATTTTCAACAAATGATTTTTTTCATTTCACTCACGAAATATGTAAATACCAGGATGTCCATAAACTTTCTAAGGATCCTCTATAGGCGCAGGAGTAGCTGTGTAGTAAGTAGCTTGCTAACTAACCACATGGTTCCGGGTTCAGTCCCACTGCGTGGCATCTTGGGCAAGTGTCTTCTGCTATAGCTCCGGGCCGACCAAGGCCTTGTGAGTGGATTTGGTAGACGGAAACTGAAAGAAGCCTGTCGTATATATGCATATATATATATGTATGTGTGTGTATGTTTGTGTGTCTGTGTTTGTCCCCCTAGCATTGCTTGACAACCAATGCTGGTGTGTTTACGTCCCCGTCACTTAGCGGTTCGGCAAAAGAGACCGATAGAATAAGTACTGGGCTTACAAAGAATAAGTCCTGGGGTCGATTTGCTCGACTAAAGGCGGTGCTCCAGCATGGCCGCAGTCAAATGACTGAAACAAGTAAAAGAGTAAAAGAGTAAAAGAATAAACCTGAGGATGGCTCAGCTTCTGGTTATCCCAACCATTTCCATGTCACTAGAAGAAAAGCAATTCTGTGCACACATCCCTTAATGTAACTAATTATTATGGAAAATAAAATGCTCTGCTATGATGGGAAGTAATGAAACATACACACTTGACTTGCTGGGAGTATGTAACTGTAAACCTGCATTGCAGTGGGCATGGGGTATTAGTTGCCTCTTTTCTTAACAATGGTGAAAGAGAAATTTTGCAGCATCCCCTCTTTCAGGAGGTTAAACTATGTACCTGTTAATCAAAGGAAACCTAGAAAAAGTGTTTTAAAGAAGTTTGCCTTATTCCAAAACTAACCAGCCACTATGTGACTGGTAGCTGTCATTATGAACCATGGTAACATCTAAGAAAAAATTTACAACTTTTAAAGAATTGGTGATAAACGTCATTTGACTCCCACCACATATATTTGGTGTTAGAGGGTGTATGTGCAAATATGAATGGATATATATATATATATATATATATATATATATATATATGTATATATATATATACTCTTTTACTTGTTTCAGTCATTTGACTGCGGCCATGCTGGAGCACCGCCTTTAATCGAGCAACTCGACCCCGGGACTTATTCTTTTGTAAGCCCAGTACTTATTCTATCGGTCTCTTTTGCCGAACCGCTATGTGACGGGGACATAAACATACCAGCATCGGTTGTCAAGCAATGCTAGTGGACAAACACAGACACACAAACACACACACGCATATATATATACATATATACAACGGGCTTCTTTCAGTTTCCGTCTAACAAATCCACTCACAAGGCTTTCGTCGGCCCGAGGCTATAGTAGAAGACACTTACCCAAGGTGCCACACAGTGGGACTGAACCCGGAACCATGCGGTTGGTAGACAAGCTACTTACCACACAGCCACTCCTGTGCCTATATATATATATATGTATATATATAAACAATAATAAATCACCGAGTGAAGTATATTGTGAAGTATATTTGCCACCTAAATATGACAGACCCATAGGGGATGATGCTACTATTGTTTATAGCCCCAGGAAGACATCTCCTCCAGCTGGATAATGACACACTGTCTGTATCTGATTAGTATTTGTGAAGGAAAATCATTGCTCCCATATCTAGCCTTATGTGACACACACATTCTTTCACGATTCCATGTTGCTCTTGCTTACATCTCGCTCAGAAATTTAGCATTGTCCCCTATAGGTCCACGACATTTAGGTGGCAAATATACTTCACGATTCCATGCTTTTTTTTTTTACTGTTTACTTTTTGCTCAGTAATTTATTATTACTTGTTTCTCCCTTTTCAAGATCAGTGACAGTTAGGAAAAAGCATAGAGTATTTTGTATTGGGAATGAGTTCTCATCACTAACTGGTGATTATCACACACTGATGATGGGTTACAAACTCAGGAACCCAGGTTTGTGTGTATCATTTAAGGTAAGTGATGGAAATGATGATTTCACCTTACAAATACTAATCTGACACAGACATTGTGTCATTAGCAAGCTGGAGAAGATATTTTCCTGGGGCTATAAACAACAGTAGCATCATATCCTATGTGTCTGCTACATTTAGGTGGCAAAAATACTTCATTATATATATATATATATATATTATATATATATATATATAGTAAGAACACAATACCTATGTAATTCTTAAGTCCACCGTTTTTATTAAGTTCTTATTTTTTCTTATTTTGCCACTGATTTTATTCGTCTAGCAAGCTGAATAAATATTTATCCCATATTAACATCTAATCTCATCAATTTATGAAAAATACAATTGAATTTGTCAATGTTCGTTCTATAACTTAAATCATGTACTTCATATACTTATATCTATCTGTCTATCTATCCATCAATGTATCTATCTAGCTATATGTGTGTGTGTGTGTGTGTGTGTGTGTATGCTATCATTTAGTAAATGGAGGCAGTCAGAATTTTGAATAATTTGTTTTATTTAGCACTCTCTATCCTTAATTCAGACTTCCACCTTTTCCTTAAAATACAATATCTGTACATTGCTTCAAATACTATGTATATATATATATGTTATATAATATATATATATATATATATATATATAATATATATATATATATTATATATATATATATATAGAGAGAGAGAGAGAGAGAGAGAAGAGAGAGAGAGGCAGATAGAGAGATAGATAGATAAATAGATAGATAGACAGGTAGATAGATAGATAATTCAATAAGTGGAAGAAAATTATTTAATCTTTCATTATTTTCCCAGTTTCTATGGCAATAACAATATATTACACACACACACACACACTAGTAATTTTTTTTTTACCCTGTTACCCTCATCTTTAGCAATAAAACCTTTTCTTAATAGTTTGCATCTATTCTCTGTTTCCATCAGTATTGATCTTTGATCTTGATACTTAAGTAGCAGCTGAATGACTTCAGACTACATACCTTTATTCCTAAAGTAAGATTAGTCTTGCAACAGATACATGTTCATTTAATGGTGCATACTGTTAAGGTGATGTACTAGCTTACTGAATAGCTTTTCAACAAGAGATCTAGGTATTGCTTGTATGACTTATATCTTTTCAATGTAATTCTCTATCAATTTACTGAAATTTCATTCCCTAGGTAATTTATGATTTCCCTTTTCATATCTGAATGTTCAGCCATTCCTGATTCAGAAACATCTCTACTTTTAGGGTTTTTTAGTATTCCTCTATTCTGAACATGAAGGGCCTCTTGGTTCCTCTACTTCATAAGAATTAAATGATTTAAATGCTGTTCTTATGTTCTAGCCATTCTTACATTTTAGTTTAATTTTAATGAGGTATCTGTAATGTGTGGCAGAGAACTGGCAGAATCGTTAGCATGCTGGGCGAAATGCTCAACGGTATTTCGCCTGTTCTGAGTTCAAATTCCGCCGAGGTCGACTTTGCCTTTCATCCTTTCGGGATCGATTAAATAAGTACCAGTTATGCACTGGGGTTGATACATTTGACGTAATCCATTTGTCTGTCCTTGTTTGTCTTCCCTGTGTTCAGCTCCTTGTAGGTAGTAAAGAAATAGGTATCTGTAATGTGTGGTGTTGCATTTAAGTATGACTCTGATATTATATATGCTGAACATTGTTTGAATTTCTTAAACAATCAGGTGCAAATGTGGATCTGTGCTAAGAAATTTGCTTTCCAGCCACATGGTTTTAGGTTCAATTTCACTGTATAGCATCCTGGGCAAATGTCTCATGTTATAGACCCAAGTTGTAGATGAATTTGACAGTCAGAAACTTGTAGAAGCCTGTCAAATATGTAAGTGTGTGTGTGCATATTGCCATCTGACCCAGGTGAACATGGAAAACTGTATGTTGAAGCAATGATGAATTGCATTTTCGTAGACACAGTCATTTTATTTCATCACTACTATGTTTTAGAGAATTGATACTTAGATATTTGCTATTCAACACTGTTTTTTCTGATAATTTACTTCTTCAGCCTGAGCTAAAACATGACTCCTACAAGCATTTGACAATTGTTATTTTTATCACTGTACAAATGGTAAAAATTATTGTTTAACCCTTTCGTTACCAGCCCGACTGAAACCGGCTCTGGCTCTGTAGTACAAATGTCTTGTTTTCATAAGTTTTGAATTAAAATCTTCCACCAAACCTTAGTCACAATTTATGTTCCTAACACTAGCTTAATGATAACTGAGTTATTTTACTAAATTCTTTGTTATATTTAAAGTAATTGAAAGAAACTCAGAGCATCTCAAAATAAATACCGTAATGAAAGGGTTAACCCACTAGCATTTAAACTGGCCACATCCAGCCTGAATATTTTACCTGTTTTTCATTGAAACTAGCTAGATCTGGCCTCTCATACCTACTCTGCAATGTCCTTCTAAAAATAAATAAGCACATCATTGAAATGTTGAAGCTATGGTATAATGCATGAAAAATTCAAAAGAATGCAAATAAATAAGCATTACATTTGAGAAAATAATCTGAACAAAAAAGGGTTTAGTAGAATCTGATATCAGTAATTTTTGGTACACTGAAGTGATTTAAGCTACAGCCCTTGTCATAACTGCACCAAAGAATGGCATTTGGTTGTTCCAGTATAAACTGAATTGATGTATGTTGTGAGTTCATGTTATCTGAATGAACTTAAACACCAGCGTGGGCTTATGCAACACTATCATTCATGTATCTTCACCAAGCAATGAATTTCAGGGTTAAAATTTATAGAGCTAAGTCTTTGAAGTTTTCTATGAAGATGTTTGCCATTACTGGTGAAGCCATAATCTGAAGTCATAGATGTCCCTTTCAAGTGTTGGTAACTTTCATTATCAATTTGAAAATTATTTGTTCTTAGCCAGAAACATTATCTGGAGGTAACTACCAGTATATCTATATATAATATTGTTAATCAAGTTTTAAATTCAGAAACATCTATCAAAGACAGATGCTAGAATTGTAACACCGGTTGTGTTGAAAACCAAATATTCAAAATTCTGAGTAGCAACAAAAAGCAATTCCACTTTCAAATAATGGTATACTCTCCATTGTCCGTATTTCCAGTGGTTTGCAAATTACTCCCACCACACTCATATATAAATATCTATATAAATATTTGCACACACATGTGTGTGTGCATGTGTGTACATTCACACACATATGGCCGAGTGGACAAATGAAAGAAAAAGCACTCAGCACATTTAATAGAAGTTACTTATATCATTGTTTAAAGCAATTTGATTTGGCTACCTGAGCCAATAAACTATGTTACTGTAAGATGCCTATGAAACTCTAAGTCGCATGGGGATAATTAAACTGTATTAAATAATAATAACGATGATAATAATAATAATAATAATAAAAACAATACACACATGCACATGCACACACACACACACAGACAAGTATGTGTGTATATATATATATATGTTAGAAGGTTTGGAGGTGATGTACAGGCATTATATATTAGAAAAGATAAGAAAATCTGAAGAATCTACTTGAGTAGATGCAAGCGCTAATATATGAGATTTAAAAACATGTGACATATTAATAAAAATCTGTAAATGTACAACCATCCAGATTTCTGAGTACCTTAGTTTTTCTAATATATATATATATATATATATATATGTGTGTGGTGTGTGTGTGTGTGTGTGTGTGTGTGTGTGTATAAAATATGCTGCAAAAGCTCTCTCCTGCTCTCTCACTAACTCTGCCTTTCTCTCAATTCACCTGTACCCTTATCATCTCTCCCTTCCCATGAAGTATAACAAGGCATTCTTCTACCTGTTTTGCAGGCTATGCGTTCCTTTTTAAATTGATTGTTCAACTGGTCAATCGTTTCATTTTTGCTGTTGTTTCCCTGCTCCTGGTTTGTTTAATATTTAAAATATTTTAATCAATGCAAAAGTATACATCACCTCTCTGATTAGAGTTATTTATGACAGCTCATCTTAATTTTATCAAAAGACACGATGTTTATGCATATTTCATTGTGTTATTTTGTATTCTCCTTTTCACAGTTTTTGTCTGTTTCATTTCATTTTTTGTCTTCCATACAACTCATAGTTATTTACGCTTGTCTCTGTTTGTTTTATTTTTCTATCCTTGTTTGTTTATCACGCCAATAAACCAGATGTAGCAGTTGCTGCCCTCCAACTATAAGGATTAAACCTATACTTTTCCACTCAGTAATGGTCAATGACTGTTAATTTACCTTTTCTCACCAGGATACCACATAAAATGCATCCTGTACACTCTGTAAATTTGTTTACATCAGGAAGGGCATCCAGCTGTAGAAAGCATGCTAAAAGTGACAGCAGAGATTGGTAGGCTTCTGACTTGACAGTTCATGCGAAATTGTCCATGCTAGCATGGAAAGTGGACGTAAAATAATGATGCCTTTGTGTTTGTTCCAAGTCACAACATGGCAATTGGTGTACATTCGTTTACATCCCCATTACTTAACAGCTTGGCATAAGAGGGTGAGAGGTTTATAAAAGTTAAAGGGGTTCGTTAATTCAACTGAAACCCTTCAAGGCAGTGCATCAGAAAGGTCACAGTCCAGTGACTGAATCAAGTGAAATGTAAAATATACATTCATACACACACTCATGCACATTATATATATATATGTATATATATATATATATATATATATATATATATATATATATAATATATATATATATGTAAGAAGTGAGGGGGAGAGAGATGTATAATAACATACATACATACACACACACACACATGTATACATACTTGTATATTTCAATTTCTCTCTGTCTATCTATCTATCTATCTATCTATCTATCTATATATATATATATATATATATACACACACACGCATACACCCCCCCCACACACACACATACGCATACACTTTATATATATAATTTTGTTTCCATACACAGGTGTGCATATATGTGTAGGAACATATATATATACATGTCTATTTCTATATCTATATTTATATATATATATATATATATATATATGTAGTGTCATGTAAATAAGTACATACACATACTGACATGCACACACAATGATGTGTGTGTATCGCTTGTGAATATATATCGCAGATGTTGTTAGGTGTTCTATCGATTACTTTCTGACAAGCCCTATGGTGAACACACACAACCACACACACACACACACACACACTTATATATGATATATATAAAATGAAAAAAATATATAAACATAGCAATGTGAAAATAAATAATATATCGAATGAATATCGACTCGATCAACTGCTCTCTTACCTCACACAGAAACACACATATTCTTCATACACCTACCTGACACTTTCAAATATACATACATATCCACAGACCTACATATGCACATGTCTTTTTTTTTTTACCATTTAAAAAAAAAAAAAAAAGTGATAAAAAGATTATCATAAAAGGTGCATTTGAGTATAAAGGGGTGGATGAGTTTAGAAGCTATTCCGTGAATGTTTGGTATGGAAGATGCTGGTTGAATCGGATAACGCAACTGAAATCATTGAAAAGGGATATAGATGCATTAAGAATCAGTATTGAATTGTGCCTTTCCATTGACTATAGTTTATGCTTTTTTATTTTTTTTGCTGTTTTTTTTTTTTTTTAGATTTGGTTTGTTTTATTATTTTACGTGTGGTGAGTGTTTTTTTTTTTATTTTCCCTCTCCATGCAGGAACATTTCCGCAGACCATCCTTGCTTCCTCGTTCCGTTGCCTTCATCTTTTTAAAATTCCAATTTCTCTTGCATTCCCCATTCTTCAATGACATTATCGGCCTTTTATGAAAGCAATAAATTGCGACGGATTTCTGTAAGTTGCTTTTACCATTGAGATTTACGAAGAGGGTAGTTGAATGATTGGCGGCGGCGGCGGCAGCGGCGGCGGTGGCAGTGGCGGTGGTGTTTATTGTTGATGTTACTGCTGGAGGTGCCGGCAGCGCAAGTGGTGACGTAACTTTTGGAGATGGGGAAGAAAAAAAAATGTAGAAGAGAAGTGTAGAAAAAAAAAACTAGTGGTAGCTGCTGCTGTTGCTACCACTGCAGCTGCTGCTGCTGTTGCTACCACTGCTGCTGCTGCTGCTACTTTTATTGCTAAGTCCCAAATCAGCATTTATCAAGGTGAGGCCTATGATTAAAGGCATTCCAGCCAGGACTATCACACCTCATGTTTTTGTGAGGAGGGAACTCAGAGCTACATACCCTTTTACTCTTTTACTCTTTTACTTGTTTCCGTCATTTGACTGAGGCCAAGCTGGAGCACCACCTTCATAGTCGAGCAAATCGACCCCAGAGCTTATTCTTTGTAAGCCTAGTACTCATTCTATCGGTCTCTTTTCCCGAACTGCTAAGTTATGGGGACGTAAACACACCAGCATCGGTTGTCAAGTGATGCTGGGGGGACAAACAGACACAAACATACACACACACACACATATACATACATATATATATATATATATATATGACAGGCTTCTTCCAGTTTCCATGTACCAAATCCACTCATAAGGCTTTGGTTGACCCGGGGCTATAGTCGAAGACACTTGCCCAAGGTGCCACACAGTGGGACTGAACCGGGACATAGTTCATTATTCAAGAATATCATATATTCTTTTTTTAAAAAAAGGGTAGAGAGTGATCTTGGCTGCATTTTCATCATATTGAGGGACCCATAGGATGTCATTTTGTGTGGTGGTCACGGAAGTTGTAGGATGTCTATAACCTTTAAGGGTGAATGAGAACCAGGAGAAAGAAATGTGAAAATGGTGAATTTGTTGTTTTTGTTGTTGTGTATCACCCAAGTTAACCAACACCCTGTCAGTCTGTGATGTAAATCATTCCAGCTGTAGTCATATTTTTTCCAGACTGAGTATTAAGAATTGATTTGTATAATATGTCCTTCATCTTACAAATGGACAAGGTGTGTCTTGAAGAAGATTTGGTAGTTCTTTCTGGCAGATGCTTACCTTATTGTTTGGTACGTAAAAAGCACCAACCAATCATGGCTGCTGCCAGCCTCCCCTGGCATCTGTGCCGGTGGCACTTAAAAAGCAGCCACTACACTCACGGAGTGGTTGGCATTAGGAAGGGCATCCAGCTGTACAAACACTGCCCAATCAGACTGGAGCCTGGTGCAGCCTCCTGGCTTCCCAGACCCCAGTCAAACCATCCAACCCATGCTAGCACAGAAAAGAGATGTTAAATGAAGCTGCTGCTGCTGCTGCTGATGATGATGATGATGAAGTTGTTGATAGCAGCTCTTGTGGTGGGAAAATAGAGATAGTGGCTATAGTGACAGCTTTTGGAGGTGGGCAATGAAGCAGAGAATAGAAAATATTGTTTGTTAGCCCTAGGTCAGTCCTGCTATGGTGCAAACTGTTCCAGTTAATGCTGCTTAGCTTACTCTTTTACTCTTTTACTTGCTTCAGTCATTTGACTGTGGCCATGCTGGAGCACTGCCTTTAATCGAGCAACTCGACCCCGGGACTTATTCTTTGTAAGCCCAGTACTTATTCTATCGGTCTCTTTTGCCGAACTGCTAAGTGACGGGGATGTAAACACACCAGCATCGGTTGTCAAGCAATGCTAGGGGGACAAACACACAAACACTCACACACATATATATATATACATATATGCGACAGGCTTCTTTCAGTTTCCGTCTACCAAATCCACTCACAAGGCATTGGTCGGACCGAGGCTATAGCAGAAGACACTTGCCCAAGGTGCCACGCAGTGGGACTGAACCTGGAACCATGTGGTTGGTAAGCAAGCTACTTACCACACAGCCACTCCTTTGTAAAACATTAACCACTGTCTCCTTCCGTTTTCACAAGATGGTAGGACAGGACATTTGGATTCTATTTTTAACAAGTTGATCAACCAACCAAGGGTCTCATGATACCTGGGTAATGGTGCAATGGTGTCAGCATTGGTAGTTGACAGAGAAGAAAGAGAATGAGGACTTGAGGAAGAAGATGGAACACAATGTGGAAGAAAGGAAGAACGGAGGGTAAGTGGTTGTAGTGGCATTAATTGTATTAGTAGTAGTAGTAGTAATAGTTGTTGTGAGAGATGTTGTGATGTCTAAACTATTTAGTAGTGGTGGTGGTAGTGGTGGTAGTCATGGTAGTTAGTTTAATAAGAGATGAAGGAGAAAAAATAAAAGTGAGGATAGTGTTGCTGATGTGACAGTGAAGGTGATGGTGGATGTGGTAGGGAAAGTGATGTTGGAAACGCAGTATGGAATTAGTGACTAGGATGCTGATGACAGTGCTGCCAATACTAAAAGTAGTAGCATCAACACCAGTAGTAGTAGTAGTAGTATTAGTAATAGCAGCAGCAGCAGCACCAGTAGTAGTAGTAGTAGTAGTAGTAGTAGTAGTAACAGCAGCAGCAGCAGCAGTAGTAGTATTAGTAGTAGTAGTAGTAGTAGTAACAGCAGCAGCAGCAGCAGCAGTAGTAGTAGTAGGAGGAGCAACAGTAGTAGTAGCAGTAGTAGTAGTAGTAGTAGTAGCAGCAGCAGCAGCAGCAGTGCAGCAAAAGTAGTAGTAGTAGTAGGCAGTAGCAACAGTAGTAGTAGTAGTAGTAGTAGTAGTAGCAACAGCAGTAATAGTATTGTAGTAGTAATAGTAGTTGTAGTTGCAGTGGTTAGCAGTAGTAGCAGTAATAGTATTAATGATGGAGATTGTCTTGTTAGTATAAGTAGTATCTGTGATAGTGCTGCAAGTGGTATCAGAAGCAGCAGCAGCGACATCAGCAACAGTAGTAGTAGTAGTAGTAGTAGTAGTAGTAGTAGTAGTAGTAGTAGTAGTAATGTGTGTGTGTATGTGTGTGTAATGAACATGTTTGCAGTTGTGAAGATGCTCATGCTGTCATGACAGTGATTGTTATATTAGTCTTCTGCCAATATTGATTCTCATGCTGCTGCTGCTGCTGCTGACGATGAAGATGGGGAAGAATGTCTCTTGGTTATGTTCATAGTGATGGCAGTTTTATTTTTTTAACGGTTATTAATATCCATGATGGCTATGTCAAATTTTTTGGTCTTCTCTTTTTGCTTTGTGAAGATGCAAGTAGTAGTAGTAGTAGTAGGTGTTGTGGTGGTGGTGATGGTGTGGGGTTGTAGTGGTGGTCTTCATTATCATGATAATAGTAGAAGTTATGGTGGTATTGGTGGTTGTGGCAGTTGTGGTGGTTTTGGTGGCGGTGGTGGTGACAGTGATAGTAGTGGCTTTAGTGGTGCTGGTGATCACAGTAGTAGTAATAGTAGTAGTAGTAGTAGTAGTAGAATTAGTAGTAGTAGTAGTAGTAGTGGTGGCAGTGGCGTGGAGTGGTAGTGGCGGTGGTGTGGAGTGGTAGTGGTGGTCCTCATTATCATCATAATAATAGTAGTTATGGCGGTTGTGGTGGTGGTGGTGGTGGCAGTGATAGCGATGGGCTGTGGTTATGGTGGTGATCGTAGTAGTAGTAGTAGTAGTAGTAGTGGTGGTGGCGGTGGTGGTGGTGGTGGTAGTAGTAGTAGTAGTGGGGGGGCAGTATCGGTGATTTTTACAGCTTAAGAAAGTATAAGTGAAGCTAATAAGGACGGATTATTGAATATTAGAAACAAAGTGGATTGCTGGAAGCATTAGAAGAACTAGAAGCCAAAACAACAACAACAACAACAACAACAGCAACAGCAACACCAGCAACAACACCAGCAATAACAACAACAAAAAGGTAAATAAATAAAGTTGAGGGTAGAATTAATGGGAACGCATTTGGAGAGAAAAAGGAAAATGTGGGAGTAAAGAAAAGAAACAATTATGATTTCCGCTGAATTTCTTGGGCTTAATTGATGCGAATAACAGGGAAGGAAATATGTCTTTTCCTATCATTGCAAAAATTGAAGAATAATGGGCGTGGGAGGGGAGGAGGGGAGGAGGGAGGAGGAAAAGAGAGAGGCTGAAAAATGTTGCATGGGAGGGAGAGTTTGAGGAATAAAAAAGTATGCGGTAAGAATGGGAAAGCTTGTTGAAATTAAGCCATGACTGTAGTCAAAAGACACTGTTTGAATGTTGAGAGAGAGAGAGAGAGAGAGAGAGAGAAAGGGACAGACAGAAACAGACAGACAGAAAGCAAGTCAGGGAGGCACAGACAGAAAGATGGACAGCAGGTGTGAGAGCATGCATGAGAGAGAGAGAGAGAGAAAGACAGATAGACAGAAAGATAGACAAGAGAGGCAGAGGTAGAGAGGGAGGGATAGAGAGAGAGAGGTAGAGAGGGAGAGCTAGAAAGAGGGGTAGAGAGAGAAGTTGAGAGGGAGGATTAGAGAGGTTGAGAGGGAGGGGTAGAGAGAGGTAGAGCGGGAGGGGTAAAGAGAGAGGTTGAGAGGGTGGGGTAGAGAGAGAGGTTGAGAGGGAGGGGTAGAGAGAGAGGAAGAGCGGTAAAGAAAGTGGGACGGAGAGAACAAGAGAAGTAAGGGGAAAAGTGAGAGTAAGGAAAAGAGAGAGAGGGAGAGCAAAAGAGGTATAGATAGAGGAAGAAAGAGAGAGAGAGGGAGAGCAAAAGAGGTATAGATAGAGGAAGAAAGAGGGAGAGAGAGGGGAAGAGCAAAAGAGGTATAGATAGAGGAAGAAAGAGAGAGAGAGGGGAGAGCAAAAGAGGTATAGATAGAGGAAGAAAGAGAGAGAGAGAGGGGGAGAGCTAGAGGTATAGATAGAGGAAAAAAGAGGAAGAGAGAGGGGGAGAGCAAAAGAGGTATAGATAGAGGAAAAAAGAGGGAGGGCTAGAGGTATAGATAGAGGAAGAAAGAGAGTAAGAGAGAGGGAAGTAGGCTCAGACAGAAAGATATGCAGAAGGTACAAGAGAATGCACAAGAGAGAGAAAGACAGACAGAAAGAAGACAGAGAGAAAGAGAGAGAGAGGGGGGGAGAATTTTTAAAATTGGTTTAGTGTATCTTGTTTTGTGTTTTGGGCAAGCTCAAAAATAAAAGAGACATCTTACTATGATTACTGAGATGTTAAATTCCTTGGAGTGAACAAAGAGATATTCAAAATTCAAGGACATATGTTGAATGGGGACTAAAGACAAGTAATGTTACATGACTGGACAAGGGGGAGATGGGGAAGATTTCTAAGGTAGAGCAGTGAGGAAAAAAAAAAAATATAAATAAAGAAAACAAGAGTGGAAAAGGAGGAAAATGCAATGAACAATGGAGAGAAAAAAAATGGAAAATATTTGAACAAAATATGTGAATGGCAGTGTAATTAGAAATAGTAGAGATATTTAAAAAATAAAAAAATAAATTTTAATATTTGATTTTAGAATTGACGAGGCTCCATTTTGTCCACGTCTTGCTTTTATCATAAGGGTAGCTGTATGTTATTTCTCAACTTGCTAGAAATAGCAGCTAAATATTTCTCAACTGCACCTTGTTCATGTCTTGTTTGCGTCACGTGAGGATCTCTTCAGCTATTCCTTGGCCTAATAGGAATAACAGTTAAATTTCTCAGCATCTTACCATATTAAAAATTTAGATAGACACATTAAATCAAAATAAATAGTCCTAGATATCTCTAAAATGATGTAATGCCTTTGGTTAAAAATCTTCTTAAGCATGACCACTACACTCTCAGAGTGTTTGGTGTTAGGAAGGGCATCCAGCTGTAGAAACATTGCCAGATCAGATTGGAGCCTGGTGCAGCCTTCTGGCTCACCAGCCCTCAGTCAAACCATCCAACCCATGCCAGCATGGAAAGCGGACGTTAAACGACGAGGATAATGATGATGGTGATGATGACAATGATGAACTTAGTTATCCTCATCATCATGACGATGATTACTAAGCTAGTGTTAGGAACATAAATTTTGACTAAAGTTTGGTAGAAGATTTTTATTCAAAGCTTATGAAAACAAGATATTGGTACTACAGAATCAAAGGTGGTTTCAGCTTCTAGAATCACTATGCCTTAAAGGAAAGCAACATGATTGGTCATGGAAGTAATGAAGTTTCTCATGAGTTTGCTTGATCAAGGTTTGCCTGGGCCTTAATAATAAAATATCTACTTTATAAATCAACGAAATGCATGCTATTCCTATTTCAGGATTTCTTTCTCAATTCTTTCTCACTTTTTCCCACACCATCTCTCTATCTCTCAATCTTACCCCATTTCTCAGATTGAATGTCTCAAAACATTTTTTCATGAAAAACTACAATGTTATCTTTCAGAACATGTCTTGTTGTGCTTGTTGCCTGACAAACATATATTTTAATTCACAAACTACACTATAATATTTCTAAGTGAAGGAGCAGTTACCCAAACTGTTACTCAATCAGCTTAAAACATTCACCAAATTATCCTTAAAATTACAGTGTACTGTCTAAAAAATAAAAAAAGGACATCCTGTACAATGCTGTTCCAGGTATACAAAAAGTCAGGATAATCATTGCTAGATTGCTTTAAATCATAGGTATGCTCAGAAATGATCTGAGGCTGTATGCTTTGAACTAATGAGGGTTGTTCCATCTGCTAATAATAGCAATGAAGTCTCCCTCAAATCACAGCATGTCATAGTAGAAAAAGAAAGGGGAAAACCAGGTAATTTAGCCCAGGACAAATGTTGCTGGAAAGACACAGTATGAGACAGCAATAATTATAATCCTTTTCATGAGGGCCAAGGTCCCTAAATAACTACTACATAGATATTCGGTTGTTTGGAAAATATTGTCTGATTTATCAAAAAGATTTTTTCAAATTCTATTCAGGATGTTATTTTTGTAGTGTTTTAGATCAAATTTTGCATACTTAACAACTGATGTGTACTCTTTAATAAATTTTTAATGATTTCTTTTAGAATATAATTTTGAATTGTAGAAATCCTTAATTCCAATCATGGTAAAAGAAGAAATGCATTTACTCGTTTTGCATGAATTTAAGTTTGGACATAATGTTTCCCAAAGAGCTGCCAATAGGCGGCGAGCTGGCAGAAACGTTAGCGCGCCGGGCGAAATGCTTAGAGGTATTTCGTCTGTCGTTACGTTCTGAGTTCAAATTCCGCCGGGCGAAATGCTTAGAGGTATTTCATCTGTCGTTACGTTCTGAGTTCAAATTCCTCTTGGGGTCGATAAATAAAGTACCAGTTTCGCACTGGGGTCGATATAATCGACTTAATGCGTTTGTCTGTCCTTGTTCGTCCCCTCTATGTTTAGCCCCTTGTGGGCAGTAAAGAAATATAAATATTAACAGAGCATGAAGTAAGTGTCCACTAGAGATTGGATGGTGTGACAGTGTTTTTAGAGACTCCATAGTGGTGATGAAAGCATTGAAGATCAAGAATATAGAGGATGCTCACCCAACCTTGATGATTAGCATTTGGAAACAGTAGTTGAACAAACCCACAACAAAGTGTCAGAAAAATGTTTCATATGCTTGGTGTAAGCGTTTCAACAGTATCAGATCACATGAAGAAAATTGGTAAAGTGAAAAACTCAGTAAATGAGTCCTACAAGATCTCAATGAAAATCAAAGACTTCGGCATTTTTAAGTGTGCTCAATGCTCTCTCTGTGAAACTTTAATGACATATTTCTTGATCGAATAGGGACTTGTGATGAAAAATGGATCCTTTACGACAATTTTAAGCGATTGGATCAATGGCTTGATTGTGATGAAGCACTCAAACATTTCCCGAAACTAAAGTTGCATCAGCAGAAGATTATGATGACTGTCTGGAGGTCTGCTACTGGTGTCATCTATTACAGCTTTCTGGAACCTAAAGAGAGCATTACATCAGAAGTTTATAATAAGCAACTGGAAGAAATGCATGTTCACTTGAGCAAAATGAGACCTGCGCTTGCTAACATACATAGTCCAATTCTGCCCAATGACAATGCTCAACTGCCTGTTTTCCAAGATGACACAGCAAAACCTCATAGATTTGGGATATGAGACTTTATCATATCTTCCATATTCTTCTGATCTTTCACCCACCGACTACCATATTTTCAAGCACCTAGACACGTTTTTAATTAAAAAAAAACCTTCTCTTCCAAAACTGTGGTTGAAACTGAATTGAAGGATATCTTGGAATCAAAACGTTTGGATTTTTATCAAAGAAGCATAAATGACCTGTTAATCAATGAGAGATATGCATACCTGTTCAGAGATCATATTTTGAATAATTAAATCTTTGAATGAGCTCAGTTTTCCAAGAATATGGGTGTATTTTTAAAATTGACTATTATTTTCCAAACAACCTGATATATTTCGTTTTGGGATTTGGTTTGAAAGATTCTTTATATGAGTTCGTGTGTTGAAGCATATTCTGTTGTGTCTGGGGAAATTCCTTTTCTTTTGTGCCTTATAATGTAACACACTCACCGGTAAAGACTATTGAAAAGGTTGCAAGACGCAACGAAAATTTTAGGAAAGTAAAAATAAGAAATAAGTGGAAATTTTACCAATGAGTGTGTTACATTATAAGACACAAAAAGAAAATGACTCTCCCCAGACACAACAGAACCTGATATATGTTAAATGATAGCTATATTTACTGTACCACTTAGTTTTACTGTGGTATTCTATATAATCAATTTTGCTTTTGTATGTGGCATCTCGACATACTTAGTAGCACAAGAATTTTGCCAACTTAATTTGGACAACAAACACGAAATGTAAAAGTTGCTATGACCACTTTTAGATTCTCAAGATAGCAATATAATATACTTATTTAGTGCCTTCAGTAAACATAGATTCTTTGAGAGTTATGCTGTCAACCTAATTTCAACACCTGTTTGGAATAATTTTCATTTATATTAGCACAGCCATTGGGAAAAGCATGAATAACACAACTACAGCCCTCTATTCTCTTTAAAGAGATGTAATTACATATGCATGTATACAACTGATTACTAACAATCGAGAAGAAAATTATTTTCCTTATTTAAATTGTGTCTAAAATAAATAAATATTGTATATTAGATATTTTTGTTTATAATTTTATACTTAAATTTCACTCCAATTATTCTTGCTTTCTGTTCTCAACTAATCATGAAATGTTTTAATTTGTCTTTTAGAGTCTTCAATCATTTTCAAATTTTCTTAAATTTCAGTCAACAGAACTAAATGTTCTTCCACTCCACACTTTCCCCCACATTCACACTAGCTTCCACTTTCTCCAGCTAGAATTTAATCATTATCATTTAGATTACATCCATTTATCAAATGATCAAAATGTAATTCAAATTTCATCTCTAAATCTTTTTTCCAGTTATGAGTGATATGTTGATGCGTTGGCTTTTTACTTTCAGAAATTTGCAGAAGATAACACACTCTCACTTAGGTTGCAATCGTCTGTCTGTTTAACGCAAAGGGAAAGTTACATAATGCATGTTGTTGTTGTAGTTATTTAGCCCTCGGCCAGTTTTGATTGAGCAGACTTATGATCAAAGGCATTGCAGCTAACACATTGTATCTTTTTGTATATAAAGAGCTAAATTTTCTGATGTATCTTTCCTATGCATTTTAGACGGTTGGGTTGGTATTAGAAGGATTTGGCTACACGTCTTAAAAGGTAAAAGGACCACACAGAATGTGTTGTCTATGTTGTTTGTAAAATATTTTAGTGATGTTGCAGGACACAGAAAGGCGCACTATCATCATCATCATCATCATCGTTTAACGTCCATTTTTCCATGCTAGCATGGGTTGGACGGTTCAACTGGGGTCTGGGAAGCAAGAAGGCGGCGCCAGGCCCAGTCTGATCTGGCAGTGTTTCTACAGCTGGATGCCCTTCCTAACGCCAACCACTCTGTGAGTGTAGTGGGTGCTTTTTACGTGCCACCTGCACAGGTGCCAGACGAGGCTGGCAAACAGCCACGATCGGATGGTGCTTTTTATGGGGGCCAAACGAGGCTGGCAACTATAATTATAAAATACAGAATTTGTGTTCCATTATTGTGCTTTTCTAAAATAATCTTACTGGAATAAAATGGCCACAACTGGGTCACTGATTGGGTATTCAAAAAAATTTTTCTTTACTGATAATGTTTTTTCTGGGATATTTTCCTTCGATAATAATTTACAACATCTGATATAACTAAATTCTATTGCCTCCATATCTGAGGCAATGCTGTAGCTGCTCACACTCCTATTAAAACTACAAACTAAAAAAATCTCATCTTATTAATTAATCAAGACTCACTCATCAAAATGTTGCAACTTTGAAGTCTGGATCTCTGTTGTTTAAATCAATCTTTGCCTTTGTTAACAACTGTTTCAAATTTGTCAACAATTGTTGTCATTAACTTCGAACAAATACTCAACTGGTAATTGAATGCTTGAGACTGGAAATTAAACCCTTCATTTTATAACTTTGATAATACTCAAATTTGATTTCAAAATATTAAAAATAGTACACTTATGTGCATTATAGATCACTGAAAAAGGTACTACAAGCTCGGTTTCTGTTACAAGTTGTTGACATACTTGGAGTTTGATATACTAAATGTGTGTGTGTGTGGTGTGTAAATTGCTGAGCAAAGAAGAGCAAAAGAAGGAGGACAAACATTTATACTCAAATACCATAAGTGGATTTAAAAAGGGCTTTATTAAAGCTGAATAGATTTCACAAGCTGTTACTTAGAGTTTCATGTAACTGATTATCAAACAGTCATTGCATAATTAGCTATGTGAAACTCTGAGCAATTCTCCGAAGTCTTTTCAGCTTCAATAAAATACAATATATATATATATATATTATATTGAGGGTACTACTATTCGTAGATACCACACGCTAAGAGGGACCAATGCGGTCAAAACTACTAAAATAAACAAAAATAAAATATTTTAGTAGTTTTGACCACATTAGTCCCTCTTAGTGTGTGGTATCTACGAATAGTAGTACCCTCAATATAATATAAATAAATATTTTCAAAGTGGAAAAATTTATGGATTTTTTCTCTTACGAGGTTTTTCACGCTAACTACTGATAATTTCTTTTAAAGATTTTATCCTCAATTGTTAATTTACATATATATATATATAACTCATATATATATAAACTCAAACATAATAGATATATACACACACACACACACAGTTTATACATTTAGGCTTTTGTGTGTGAGTGTGTGTTGAGATATTTTATTACCATTAAGTACCCCTTGTGTCGCTAGTCCCTCATGTCTCAATAATGAGAGCTTACATCTCACTCACATCTAGTAAATGGTTTATTGACTAGTAAAACAAATAACAGCTGGTAACAGCATCAGAAGCTCAAAACGTAAACATTCTCACACACAAACACACACACATACACATATGCACACATGATGGACTTTGTACAATTTCCATCTCCCAAATTCGGTTACAAGCATTGGTTGACCCAAGGCTATGGGGAAAGCAGAATGAGTATACTTTATAAATGCTTTGTTCTCTTAGGGTTTTGTTATATATTAGTGTTGGTGTTGGAGTGTACAAGTATTTGTATGAGTTTCTTGTCATGTTCATATATATGAATGTCATAGCAGTTTCCACTCTTACTTGCATCTGGTTACATGATGGGGTCAAGAAAGGAGCATTTATATTGGGGCACTAGAAATCATTTCACCAGTACTCTGTGGATATGATTAGAAGTAGAAGATTAGGAATCCAGAACCATTTTTCAGTAAAAGGAATATTGCTTTGTTTAGACTCCCTCTTCCATCACCTTTTCCATCCAGTGTAACTGAAACATCCTTCATCTTATGCAAAAACACCCACCACTACTACCACCACCACTACACACATACACACGCAATCAATTATCACAAACACTTCAACCATTTTAATGAATTAATAAAAATGACATCAAAGTCAGTTACAGCAGCTTCCAAATTTTGGTAACTCCTTTACAGGGTGTTTACACTAAATCTAACAGTTGTATAGAATAAAAATAAAATAAAATATCCTATCCAAAAATACGAGGTTTTTGAAAAATCAACAAATAGGCACAGGAGTGGCTGTGTGGTAAGTAGCTGGCTAACCAACCACATAGTTCTGGTATCAGTTCCACTGCGTGGCATCTTGGGCAAGTGTCTTCTACTATAGCCTCGGGCCGACCAATGCCTTGTGAGTGGATTTGGTAGATGGAAACTGAAAGAAGTCTGTCGTATATATGTATATATATATATGTGTGTGTGTGTATATGTTTGTGTGTCTGTGTTTGTTCCCCCAACATCGCTTGACAACCGATGCTGGTGTGTTTACGTCCCCGTCACTTAGCGGTTCGGCAAAAGAGACCGATAGAATAAGTACTGGGCTTACAAAGAATAAGTCCCAGGGTCGATTTGCTCGATTAAAGGCGGTGCTCCAGCATGGCCGCAGTCAAATGACTGAAACAAGTAAAAAAAAATATATATATATCTACTAGATTATGGCTGGGAGATAACGATTTATAGAAATTAGCCGTCCTAAGCTTCCACCACATCCTCCAGACAGCTCCAGAACCAAATACATGCATTCTTTTCTGTGTCCCTGGTAAGATCTTCAAACACCCTCCTTGATCTTGATCACCAGCTCGGGCTTAGTTTTGAAGACAGAGCAGTTAGTCTTATTTAACTAAGGAATTACAATTGGAGGTATTAGGAGGCCAGAAATTGAGGCTTGTGAAGTCATAGAAATTCTCCAATAATCACTTCTGACTCATTCTCGAGGTATGGTTAGAAGTCAAATCCCCCTGTCTGTGCCATGACTCACAGTCTTTACAGGGGTCACAGAGCCTTAAGCAGCAATCATAATGTCAGCATTTTGATGCCTAGCACAGTTCATCATAATTTAAGGAGCATTTTTCCAATATTCAGATGGCGTCCAGTCCTCCATATCAGCTAACATTTTCTCAACTATAACTGTAGTCTTATAGACACTTCAACACCATTGATTGTTCAATAATACATCAATTTGTTCCTAAAAACAGGAGACATAAAAAAAAGAAAATCCAATATACTGTATATACTGTAGAAAGTTTACCCTTGTAAGTAGTGCTGAAATTCTGTTATACTGGACATACAGTGAACCTACTATTGTTCAGAATATTGATATCAAAATCTTGGGTTGAGGAATAATTCATGAACGTTTTTTTTTTTTTGCTCAATTGTAAAAATGCATGCAGAAATAAAATGCATTGGCAAAATGTTTTATGTTATTTGAAAGAGAAATTTTTGCTCTACAAGATAAGGTGCTTTACTCTCTTTTACTCTTTTACTTGTTTCAGTCATTTGACTGCGGCCTTTAATCGAGCAACTCGACCCCGGGACTTCTTCTTTTGTAAGCCCAGTACTTATTCTATCAGTCTCTTTTGCCGAACCGCTAAGTAACGGGGACATAAACACACCAGCATTGGTTGTCAAGCAATGCTAGGGGGACAAACACAGACACACAAACACACACACACACGCATATATATATATATATATATATACATATATACGACGGGCTTCTTTCAGTTTCTGTCTACCAAATCCACTCACAAGGTTTTGGTTGGCCCGAGGCTATAGTAGAAGACACTTGCCCAAGGTGCCACGCAGTCGGATTGAACCCAGAACCATGTGGTTGGTAAAGAAGCTACTTACCACACAGCCACTCCTGCGCCTATTGATTTTTTTACTTTTATTGATTTTTTACTTTTATTGAATTTTGTGTATTTTCAGATCGTTAAAATGGAATGTCAAGTGGAAAAAGCCGAGCATTTTCGACATCTTCTCTATATATACATATATATATATATATATATGTATATATGTATATATATGTATATACACACACACAAATGTTCCACACTTCTGTTTATTATAATTACCATTTCCTGTTTTACAATTCTGCCCGTATTTCATTACTGCACTCTTATTGATAATTAATTAGCAACCAATGAAAATATATTGGCAGTTAAATATTGTGTATGAATATCCCAGTAATAGTTGGTTTAATTATTTACAAATGTGCAATGCATGTTCAACTTAATTGTTACATTCCTGATATTGAGCAATCAAATTCATAATGCAATGCCTGAATCTAGGAATTCACTCATATCCTGTTAGTAAACACTCTTCCTTTTGTGGTCATTAGAGATGTGAACTGCAGGAGTAATAGCAGCATGTAATGCAATAATTATATTAGCTGTTTATGATCAATCAATATACTTTTACTATGCATGCTTGAACGTGGAGCATACATACATTCATACATTAACACACGCATATATGTATGTATACATGAATAAACACATATGACTACATACACATATCTACAAGCATATATAGGGAGAGTTTATATATATATATTATTATACTTTATATCATTTGTTTCTATGTTTGTCTCTCCCTCTCTCTTCTCTTTTTCTCCCTAGTTCCCTCTCTGTTTCATGTGGGATAGACTATGTATCTTCTCAATAGGAAAAGCTAGTTTCTGTATCTCTATCATATTCAAAACTCATCACTCGGTTCAAAGCCACCTTCCTCAATACTTCTCCCCCAACCTTAGTTTTGATGTCCTGTCTTCTGAACCAACTGATGACCTTATTGATGCTGGTGCTAAAAAGCACCTAATACACTCTATAAAGCAATTGACATTCAAATTTAATGACTGGCACTCGTGCCAGTGGAGCACTAAGAGCGCCATCCGAGTGTGATCATTGCCAGAGCAGCAGACTGGCTTCCGTGCCGGTGGCACATAAAAAGCACCATCCAAACATGATCATTACCAGCATCGCCTTACTGGCACTTGTCCTGGTGGTACGTGAAAGAAATTTGAACGTGGTGATTGCCAGTGCTGCAGGACTGGCTCCTGTGCAGGTGACTCGTAAAAAGCACCATCTGAGTGTGGCCATTGCCAGTACCACCTGA
>NC_043000.1:143160005-143162505 GCF_006345805.1 Octopus sinensis
TAATTAGTGTCTTGGAGCAGCTTATTATCAATGGTGTTAATAGTTATAATAATGGCAGGCGGCACATGTAAGGATTGATTTATCATTATCAACCCATGCATCACATTCACCTGTCAAGAATCAGAAATTATATTAACCCACTGCCAGTTTTTATTAATATGGTGAAATTAATTTATTTCAGTTTCATTATTGTTTTAATCAATTTAAAACACAAATCTGCAACTTTTGGAGGAATTTAAAGCATTCTAATTTAGATGCAGGCATACACACACATACAGACACATACACACACATAAGAGCATACAAGTATGTATGCAAGCACACATGCAAACAAATATGCACACACACACACACACACACAAGCACACATTATATATGTGTGATGATATACATGTGCGTATGTGTGTATATGTGTTGTGTACGTGTGTGTTTATATGTATATGTATGTGTGTGTAGGTATAGGCATACAAATATATATGGCTGCTTGGTTAAGAGTCTCGTTTTGCAACTGTGTAGATTTGGTGTCATTCCTACAACATGCCAAATTTTGTCTTCTGTTATCATTTCTAAATGAATTTGATAAGTGGAAACTGTTAGGAAGCCTGCTTCATATGCATATATATATACTCTTTTACTTGTTTCAGTCATGTGACTGTGGTCATGCTGGAGCACCACCTTTAGTCGAACAAATTGACTCCAGGACTTATTCTTTGTAAGCTTAGTACTTATTCTATCAGTTACTTTTGCCAAACTGCTAAGTTATAGGGACGTAAACACACCAGCAATGGGGGGGGAGGGACAAACAGAGGCACACAAACATATACACACACATACGTATATATATATATATATATACATATATACGATGGGCTTCTTTCAGTTTCTCTCTACCAAAACCACTCACATGGCTTTGGTCGGCCCAAGGCCATAGTAGGAGACACTTGCGCAAGATGCCATGCAGTGGGACTGAACCTGGAACCATGTGGTTGGTAAGCAAGCTACTTACCACACAGCCACTCTTATGCCTATGTATATATATATATGTAAAACCTTTGTTTTTGTATTGGTCACCCTGCTAGTTGGCAATCAGTGTTAGTTTGTTTAAATTCCTCATAACATAGAAGTTCACCAAAGGAAACTGATAGAAGAAGAACTAGATCTGCTTGTACATATTGTTATTGATTTATTCAACTAAAACTCCTCAAGGTTGTGTCACAGCACGGTCATTGTCTAATGACTGTAACAAGCAAAAAAGAAAAGAAAAATATATATACACAGACATCATTATCCTAATGATTACAGAGATCCGTTTTTTTCCATACTTTGTGAAACTTGTGACGTAGCTAAGTTTTTTTTTTTTAATACTTCAATTGCAGGTCTTGTTTTCTTGTCTGGAACTTTTTTGTTTAATTTTCTAATATTCAGCTATAAGTATTAAATCATCAATCAGTCTAAAACTCTTCAGTTCTGACTGAAATCAATATGAAGTGGTTGAGAAATAAACCTTGATGGACCTCACATGTATTTAGATTCCCCACCGGACTCATTGCTTACACGTGCATCATGATTGCTCCTCTGTACATGGCTTGAACAGCTCTCACAAATCAGTTATCAACTGCTACTTTTCTAAATGACTACTAGATCAAAGAGTGAGAGACTTGTCAAAAGCCTTTTCCAGTTTGATGGTATCTAGCCTTACTCCAAGTTAAGTACTTCGTTTGAAGTTGTCTCACAGGAGTACAGCATCAATAATACATCTTCCTAGCACTAAGCCAAACAACATATCATCTAGACTAAACATTTTTCTTATCAACTTTTGCATTAGCTTTCATAATGTAGTAAAATAGTTTGTTGCATATGTATAATCCACTCTTCTACTGTATCAATTTGGTTATTATGGCAATTTATGATCATACTGCTATGTTGGTCACTGTGTATGACATTCTTTGTATAATGTGATTAAATATTCAAGTTATTAGCCTGTACTCTGCTATGATATATATTTGAAGAATCTCCAAAACAACTATTTTCATAGGCTTTTTTTTATCTGTAATCAGGTAATTTACCATATTGCTATCAACTTGGATGGCTGGTACCCTCGATTATTCTACTTGGGGATGACATTTTACCATTTCATGCATTCTCCTAATCAACAAATTCGGATGTGTTTGTGTATTATATATATGCACAAACATGCAGACAAGCTCACAAGTACACATTTATATATATTCATATATAATAATAATAATAATATAATAATAATAATAATTAAATTAATAATAATAATATAATAATAATAATAATAATAGGGAGTATAACTCCAAACTTACAGGGAAAACTTCAATTTAGTATTAATCAAATTTCACAATTGTTTTTCGATTAAATTTAAATTTAATTGTAATTCAATTTAAATTATAGCCATGAAATCTACGTAGTCTTTTTACTTATTCATTTTTGTGATCTAGTTGTATGTTTTAAAATATATTTTATTTTTATTTAT
>NC_043000.1:143165005-143190005 GCF_006345805.1 Octopus sinensis
AAACCTTTCTAACCTTTTCGAGCACAGTAAAGAGACCAAAAAGTAACTATAATCATATATATGTATGTTTTATACGTACATATAATACACTTTGCACACATGCATGCATACACACACACACACACACTCACTCTCTCTCAAACACACATGTATGAGCACACACAGACACATGCATACACACACAGAAGCATGGGTATGGTGTTAAGAAACTTGCCTTGAACCAAGTGGTTTTTGGGTTCAGTCCCACTGTATGGAACCTCAAGCAAGTGTCTTCTTACAAAAGCTTCAAGCCAACCAATGCCTACTGAATGAATTTGGGAAACAGAAACTGTGTCGAAGTACTCTTTACTCTTTTACTTGTTTCAGTCATTTGACTGTGGCCATGGTGGAGCACCACCTTTAGTCGACCAAATCGACCCCAGGACTTATTCTTTGTAAGCCTAGTACTTATTCTATCGGCCTTTTTTGCTGAACTGCTAAGTTACGGGGACGTAAACACACCAGCATCGGTTGTCAAGCAATGTTGGGGGGACAAACACTGTCACATAAACACACACACATATACATATATACATATATACGACGGGCTTCTTTCAGTTTCCATCTACCAAATCCACTCACAAGGCTTTGGTTAGCCTGTGGCTATAGTAGAAGACACTTGCCCAATGTGCCACATCATATATGAATTTGTTTGTGTGTGTGTTTGTGTTTATTCATCACCGCTACCACCACTAGACAAACAGTGCTAGTTTGTTTACATCCCTATATCTTGGCAGCTTGGCAAATGAGACTGATAGAATAAGTACTAAACTGTAAATAAAATCAATACTAGAGGCAATTTTTCAGCTGCGCACCCCACTTGAAAGTAAGGCCCCACATGGTTGCAGTGCAATGACTAAAAAATTAGTAAACAATAAATGATAAAATGTATGAACATATTTATATAAGTGTGTAAAGTACTTAAATAACTAGTTTTGATACAAAACTAACTATGCATAACAACTACAAATATCTATATACACGAGACTATACCCTATTCTCCTTTATGTATAAGCTATAATATAAAAGAACATTATGATGAACCAATCAGGAACCAGTTTTTCCACCTCTGTCAACTTCACTGAGAGCCAAAATATTCAATTCCCCATACATAACATATATACATACATAGTTACACACACACATTTTGGCCTAGTTGGAAAAGAAGAGTACGATCAAGAAAGAATTGGAAGCACATTACGACCAGCAGTATATAGTGACATCTGATAGGCTATCGATAGAGTGATATACATAAATATATAAGCATATATATATATAAATGAATTTAAAAACTGTTGACATATGTATTTATTTATGTGTATATGTGTATATTTATAAATATATACATACATACATATATATATATATATATATACATACATATATATATATATATATATATATATTTCTTTACTACCCACAAGGGGCTAAACACAGAGAGGACAAACAAGGACAGACAAACGGATTAAGTCGATTACATCGACCCCAGTGCGCAACTGGTACTTAATTTATCGACCCCGAAAGGATGAAAGGCAAAGTCGACCTTGGCGGAATTTGAACTCAGAACGTAACGGCAGACGAAATACGGCCACGCATTTCGCCCGGCGTGCTAACGTTTCTGCCAGCTCGCCGCCGTCATTTTTTCGTTAAGTTTCTGTGTGTGTGTGTATATGTGGCTGTGTGACTGTGTGTGTCTGTGTCTGTGTGGTTTTTGTGCAATATATCCATGCATTCTTTATTAAATATGCTTGCATAGCAAAAAGAATCTGAAACCAAGTATAATGTTACACCTTGATTGCACTGATGATGAAAAGGACGGTTTTGACGTCAGACCATAACTATAATTTCTTTACTCGTGTATATATGTGCGTATGTGTGTATAATCTACACACACTCACACATATGCCCTTCTCTTCTCATTTTATAGCTAACTAGATGGCTAACAGATGACTTGGAGAGATATATATATATAGGAGGAGATCCCCTTCAGTCATGAATGACCATGGGATTGTACCTAGAAAGTTACCTTCCGAGGCACAAGTCATGGCAAGATTGTTTGTGGAAGGCTAGCAGTCACCCATGCATACCAGCTTCCCCTCACCATGCCACCAATGTTATCCAAGGGAAAGGCAAAGGCCGATACAGCTTGGCACCAGTGATGTTGCAACTCATTTCTACAGTTGAGTTAACTGGAGCGACGGGAAATAAAGTGTCTTGCTCATGAACACAACCCACAGCCTGGCCCGGGAATCGAACTCACAACCTCACGATCGTAAGGTCTAACCACTGAGCCATGTAGTTTCAAATATAATATATATATATATATATATATATATATATATATATATATATACTCAACCTCCACTTGTTCATCAAGGTCCTCCAGGCAACAATAGAAGTTAGGTTGCCCTTGGGAGCTTCTCTACGCTGATGATCTTGTTGTTATAACTGAAACACTACCAAAACTAGAGAAAAGATTTCAGGTGTGGAAAGGGCCCTTAGATTAATTAAGCAAAAACACAAAGTTTTAGGAGGAAAACAGACAAATCCAAATCCTTTCAGGTATATAGCCCTGCTATATATGTAGATAAGGTGTAGGTAGAAACTTCATAAGATGTACTCAGTGCAAGCTATGAGCACATAAGAAGGGCAGCAATATCAAAGTAAGGTTTACAGGGAAGATAGTCGTTGTGGGTGGCAGATGTACAGGTATAATAAACATTAGAAATGTACAGAATATAGACTCCATCAGAAGACAGGGTGATACCTAGAAGTACTTGATAGCTTATGTTATTTAGCACATCAAGTCAGCATTTGTGTATAGCTCACACACTCCTCTCCATACACATTCTGAAACTTTGCACAGGCCTTTGAGCAGGTATTGCCATGACAACTTTCTCTCTCACGGTCAATGCAATGTTTACATGCTACCTGACACACCTTCCTTCCAAGCACTTCTGTAAACAGCAAAATAAGGTAAAATGTTAAAACTTAGTGTGCATGCACAGTTGAGTTCAAGGTCAGTCTTTACCAAGTGGTTTCACTCTGTGTGCTTTAGCTTCGTTACTATGGCAACAGCCCGGATACTTATTGATCAAACCTCATGAGGATTTAAGAAGTTAGTATATATATCTGTGTGCATGCATGTTCGTATGTATATACGTATATAAATATATATGTATATCTATCTATCCATCTATCTATCTATCTATATGTTATATATATATATATATATATATATATATTTCGTTTTTGGATATATATACATACATACATGCATATATATATATATATATATATATATACATGCATACATACATACATAACATACATACATACATACATACATACATACATACATACATACATACATACATATATATATATAATCTGTAATTAGATTCATGTGTTAATTGTTGATTTACCATTAATTTTTGCATGTATTTTTTGGGAAATGTTTCATTATTTTGGCAGAATTAAGCACAAAATCTGTTTGTGATCAATAAAGTGAAAACAAAGAAACAAACAAAAAAAAAAACACTTTTTTCATGAAGTTTACATTCTCGTTTACTGATTTGTCTTTTCTTGTTTTACTAAGGTTTTAACCTGAGTTTTAATTAGTGGTATAGTCACTGAAGTCTCTCTTAAGCTCTTTATCCTTTGTTTTTACCTAATATGCATTAATCTAATTTATTCAAATTATGTATGTATATATTTAATATAAAACAAACAAAACCCAATTGCTAATCTTTCTTTTAATTATTGTGAGTTCGGCATTAAGAAGGTTATCATGCTATTAACTAAAATATTACAGGGTTCAGTCATTCATATGCAAGCATCAATGTTTAAAAAAATCCTTATTGATCATACTGGTTTAAAGACATAGTTTGAAGAATGAAAAGAAAAGTGATTGTGATTCATTGTCTGAATTTGATGATTCATCAAACTATCCAATCTAAGGATTTCTTTAAAGGGAAAGAACAAAACAAAAATGCAGGCCCTAAATATGGAACAGTTTGCAAGACCACATTCCTTAGTGAACCTTTTATATTCAACATCAAAGAACAAAATAAGATTTTCTACTGCTTTTCATGAATGCATTCATAATTCTCTTGTCATATTTCTGATGTCTTCCTTTTCACATTTTTTTTTCCCTGAAATTTACCTTTTAATTTGCATTTCCATTATATTGTTTTTCTTTCATTTTTATTTAAATTTATTATTTATTGTTTTCTGTGCTTCTTGTCATAGACTGATGTCCCCAGAAGTTAAGAGTCAATCTTCTCAACTAATTCATGAATATTTAAAATTTCTTTTTTCATTAAGTTTCTCTGTGTGTGTGTGTGTGTATATGTGGCTGTGTGACTGTGTGTGTCTGTGTGGTTTTTGTGCAATATATCCATGCATTCTTTATCAAATATGCCTGCATAGCAAAAAGAATCTGAAACCAAATATAATGTTACACCTTGATTGCACTGATGATGAAAAGGACGGTTTTGACGTCAGACCATAACTATAATTTCTTTACTCATGTATATATGTGCGTATGTGTGTATAATCTACACACACTCACACATATGCCCTTCTCCTCTCATTTTATGGCTAACTAGATGGCTTAGAGAGATATCTATACACTTCACTTATATTGAGGTGGCTTCATTGAAACTACCTCTTGTGATACCAACCCTGATGTTTAGTCTCAGCATTTACTAAGTTTATCCCACCCATTAGATTCTCCATGTATATATGACTGTACTTTTTACTGAATACTCTAAATATATTATCTGAACTAATTAATAGAAACAAGAATTGCTAGTGAAAACTTCTTTGAGCTCATGATGCCTTTGTCAAATACTTCATGATGTCTATGTCACATGCATTTGCTAAATAACCAGTACTAGTGTATCTGTGCTGAGAAAATAGTGAATTGATATATTATAAATTCATAGGCTGTGTGGTTTAGAAGCTTATTTGTGAAGCACATGGTTTTGGTTTCAATCCTACTTCATGGCACCTTGGATAAGTGTTTTCTAATATATCTCCTGGAGGACAAAAAACTTATGAGTGAATTTAATTGATGGAAACTGAAAGAATCCCATTGTGTGTATGTATGTGTATATACATAGGTATGTTTGTAACAAATCATAGATGTACGTCAGATGACCAATGTAATATATTTTATTGTAAACACAAAACTGTGAACTCAAAAATCTTATGAGTGAATTTAATTGATGGAAACTGAAAGAATCCCATTGTGTGTATGTATGTGTATATACATATGTATGTTTGTAACAAACCATAGATTTACGTCAGATGACCAATGTAATATATTTTATTGTAAACACAAAGCTGTGAACTCAAATTGTTATACTGGACTCACAATCCCTCAATTTCCTCATCAGTTAATGACATGTTTATAGTTAATTATATTCCAGCTGTGCAGAAAATAGTTCATAGTTTTAAATAGAATTCTACCAGAAATAAGAATAATCCTAAAAAAATTTGTTAATAGAAGAATACAAAACAAAACTCAGTACCAGATATGTCATAGTTAAAAAATAGTGAAATCTACTTTGGATTCATCGTCATTGTTTTAATGTCCATTTTTGTCCATGCTTCCATTGGCTGCATAGAGTTTATTGAAGCAGATTTGCTATGGCCAGATGCCCTACCTGTCACCAAAGCTTAGTTGTTTTCAAGCAAAGTAATATTTCACTTTAACCAGACATGCTTTTGCAGAACACCGGAAACGACCGACATTCATTTACAATAATCATGTCATGTCAACACAAGGTGACACAGACACCTACACACTAGCTGCCCCTTTCTCTCCCTCTCTCTGTATCTCTCTGTCTGTCTCTCTCTCTTTCACACACACACACACACACACAAACATTTATATAACAAGCTTCTTTCAGTTTCCACCTACTAAATCCACCAATGTTTCAGTCAGCCCTGGGCTAGAGTAGAAGACACTTGCCCAAGGTGCATTGCAGTGGGACTGAACATGAAACCTTATGGTTGGGAAACAAACCTCTGCATATAATTTTTTGAAATTTGATGTAGAATTTTTTTTTATCAATGGACACAGTATTAACATTATCATTTGTACTCTACATCAAAATGCCAGAACAACACATCGTTAACATTTTATTTTGATGAGGAAACTAACGAAGTATTGGAAATGTTAATGGGTTAAGAAGAACTAATAAGGAAATAATGAAAATCATTAAAAGAATTATTAAAACTGAGTATAGTCATATAGTAATATAGACATATTGGAAAGAAAAGATCCTTTATATTAACATATACACATATGCACACACACACACACACACACACACACACACACACACACACACACACACACTTGGAAACTGAAAGTACTAAAAATATTTCAATATCATCTATTAAATTCCAGTTTCTAAAATATTACACAGCTCTACTTTCAATATTGAGCACTTCCATTTCCTCTTATTTACACTTTATTTAATTCTCCCCTTCCCTTCACATACACAAATACGTATATGATATACTTTACTTTTCTTCTTTTTCAGTCATTGAACTTTGGCCATGTGGGTGTGTGCCTATGTGCCTGCATAAACTGACAACTCAGATTGTAATGCAAATGAAATTTTGAGCACCAATTTGAGACTTAACAACAGGCCCTCTGACAAAACTTGCACTGAATATCTATTACTTGCAGGACAGAGCACCTGCTGCTTTGATCTGCAAAATATACTATATAAACCTTGGCTGGTATAAACTAACACAATCACCTCAAGTATTTCATTTGTTTCATTGATGTGTCAGTCATTCAATCCCCTGCAGATAAGCTTTCAACTATTGTCTAACATAAACAATAGGAGAATGCTTGTTTGATGGAAACAAAGGACCATATTTATATTAGCTATTTATGAAGAATTAAGGCTAAGAATAGGAACAAATTATAATTAAATTGCTAAGATTATAATATAAATAATTATATAAAACATTATGCTAATACACACACACACATATATACAGAGAGAAAGAGAGAGAGAGAGAGAGAGCGAGAGAGAGAGGCAGAGAGACAGAAAGTGAAAGACACACACACACAAACTAAAAAAGTAGTAGAAAGAAAATATGAAATTCTATAAAATCTTCTAGGAGGAAGGAAGACTTGCTTCCCAAGGATCGAAGTCGACTGTGGCTGAATGGTGCCGCTATGTCTGTACATGTCTGTCGCTCTCTTGTCTAAAAATGGGGCCGACCATCCTGCCAAATCGAATTTGTTCAGGAAGGCAGCTATGAAATATTTCACCTTATGAGTTTAAGAATTTCACCCTGATCTTGCGAAATTTTCTTCAAATCATTCTCCTCTCTGTCAAGTATAGCTTGCAAATGTTCGTCTATACAGATATGGTCTAGCCACCCCATCAGTTTTCATTTGATTTTGTATAGCATTCCTATCATTTTAAATTTCTGTCTGTATATCTAACATTGTGTTTCTCATAGATTTGAAAAGAGGATTTATAATTATTTAGGTCATTTGTAATTATTTATTTAATTTAAGTCATCTGATGAGCGAAACATCATAATGAGTGTGCAGGTCTCTGTTAGATGGCACCACCACAGTTTCAAAGATCACAGCTTCTGTGTTGCATTGACCATTCAGTAGGCACTCACTGTTAATTCTACATGAGCACTCTGCCTCTGTACGGAGCATGATGTATTCACTGATATTCTATATATACTAGGTACACATCTGAGCAAGTTACTTATGTTATGCTTGGTGAAAATTTTCTATAGCTATAGTCCTGTGATAAATGCTTATCCACTAATATAAGGAAGGCACTTGTAACGAAGGCTTTATCTTTGAGCGAGAAAGATGGCTCAAATCAGAGCCAGCACTCTTCTAAAACAACTGGTATCGATCAATGGGAAGCAACCCTTCCTTCCAGGAATATGTTGCAAAATTCTTCCACATCATCATTCTGGTTCTTTATACTAACTCCGACTCAACCAGGACTCTGCATGTACTTCCAGTGTAAATGAGGCTATGCACTTGAGGTTAGCAAGTCCGAAGTGTTGTCCAAATTGTCAAAGGCAAACGTCAGCGTGAAACAGTTGGTAGCATTCTGGCCAGTTATAGGGAGTAACCAGTAATATACTGCTGGACTGATATAAGCATATATATATATGGATGTGTGTAGGTGTATTCTCGCACGCAAGCGCATGTGTAAAGTTAAGTCCTTTATGAAAATCAAGTTGGTGTTGACTATTTGCTTCATGCAACCGATTGTTGAACACTGCAACACAGTCTATCTGTCTGTCTTTCTGTCTATCTATCTAGCTATCTATCAGTCTGTCTGTCTGTCTGTCTGTTTGTCTGTGTATACGTATATATATATAATATATATATATATATATATATATAATATATATATATATATATGTATATACATGCGTTGTATATATATATATATGCATAACATACATATTTACACACCCACATACAAACATGTATGCAACTATGCATTTAGAATGTTATGTTTATATTATGCCGAAGCTGGTTTGCACACAAATTTCTGTTCCGACACCTGAATCACTACTCACGTCGATACTTAAAATACCACGCAGGTCTCTGTAGACGTGTGCATGATGCAATTTTTTTTACTTTTTCTGTTGTGCAATAATACACCACAAAGAAAACTTCTGTTCTGTCTTGAATCAGGTGGTGTATATGGTCCCTGTTTGCGGAAACATATGCGTATTAATCTCCATACGTACTTGAAAATTTCCTAATGTTAATTGTACGGTCACGTTGTTTCTGTGTATGCTGCGACGTTAATGTAGTGTGTCTTGCCTACGGGGAACAAATAATATAACTGACTGCACAACATATCTATCGGATTCTAGTTCTCTCAATCATTTTGTTCTCTTACAATACTTACATACAGACGCACTCGCAAATTTATATATATAAGTTCCAAGTTAGAAGATTGATATTTCATACGCTTCGGGCAGAAACGTATTAATATGAACACGTCTATAACTATAAATATGGCCGATGTTTTATATAGCGTAAGATCAGTATGCATGCATAGATGTACACACACACACACACAAATGTGTATATATTAAAAGTGTATATATGTATGTAAGTATGTATGTATGTATCTATCTACTTAGCTATACTTATCTATCAATCTGTCTATGCATACCACACACCCACACACCCACGCCCACACAGACACACCACACGTGTATATATATATTATATATATATATAATATATACGTGTGTGTGTGTATATATATGCAATGCCTACATATGTTTATATACACATACGTGTATATATATATACATACATACATATATATATACACATATACATATATATATATATATATATATATATATATATATATATATATATTATATAATATATATATATTATATATTATATATATATATATATATATATAAATATATAATATACATATATATATAATTTGTGTGGGTGCTGAATGCGAGAAGGCAAATTCTTAAAGTCCTTACAGCGTGAATAGAATGTCACGCGATATTTGTCCCAATTTTATGATCTTATAGGCGAAATGAAGATAACATTAATATTGCCTTTCCTCGTTTAGGGTTAAAATAACAGCATCACTCCAAGTGCTGGAAGCTCTTGTTCAAGCACTCTGGAGTGCTGGAACAAGAGTTCCGGGCATGATAGTTTGTGCTATCTTATTCTGATTTTTCGCATTATGACACCGACGAAAATTTAACGAATTATTGAATAAGAAAACGTATGCGTTGCAAAACGAAAGTGGTGGGTCAAAATTTATGCAGTTTAAAAATATGCAGGATCTGTTTGAAGTTCAGTCATAAAATATTTATTCAATGTCCTATCGCGGACAAATGCTCCCTAATTCAAGTGGAAAATCCAGCCTCACCGGACTTGCGTCGCTTACATAGATCATTGCAATCCGCACTCATGCCTTTCATATATTATTTATGTTATACACTGACTTTTTTCTACGACTTTATTAGTACTTCTTATAAATTTATAGAATGTATCTTCCTATAAAATTATATATTTTGCAAAACCATCTCCTCAGACGAAACTTTCGAAATATTGTCTAAAAGCTGTTCGGTGAATATAAGTATTTAAATTGGTTTGGATATCAAGGTCTAATTTCTATGGTAACGTGAATTCTATTAAAGCACATCTTGAATCACACACACACACGCAAAACACACACACACACACACACACACACACACACACACACACACACACACACACACACACACACACACTAATCATCATCATTTGGTATCCACTTTTTCATCCTTGAATGGGCCGGACGTCATTTTGTATAGCGAATATTCTATGGTTTGCTGTCGCTTACCCTCTCCTGTTTCCATGTAAGGTAATATTTCTCTATGACTAGGCATCTTTCAGAAGAATGGAAACGAAGGACATCGCCTGCTTGATGTTGTCACTCCATTACAACTGTTCCAATATCTCAAGGCAAGGAGAGTGTAACACTCACACATGCGTATCCATAATTATACGACGGGTTCCTTAAGGCGGCGAGCTGGCAGAAACGTTAGCGCGCCGGGCGAAATACCTAGCGTTATTTCGTCTGCCGTTACGTTCTGAGTTCAAAATCCCCCGAGGTCAACTTTGCCTTTCATCCTTTCGGGGTCGATAAATTAAGTACCAGTTACGCACTGGGGTCGATGTAATCGACTTAATCCCTTTGTCTGTCCTTGTTTGTCCTCTCTAAGTTTAGCCCATTGTGGGCAATAAAGAAATATATATGACAGGTTCCTTTGTGTTTCCGTCTACCAAATTCACTCGACTTAATCCGTTTGTCTGTCCTTGTTTGTCCTCTGTATGTTTAGCCCATTGTGGACAATAAAGAAATATATATGACAGGTTCCTTTGTGTTTCCGTCTACCAAATTCACTCGACTTAATCCGTTTGTCTGTCCTTGTTTGTCCTCTGTATGTTTAGCCCCTTGTGGGCAATAAAGAAATATATATGACAGGTTCGTTTGTGTTTCCGTCTACCAAATTCACTCACAAAGCTTTGGTTGTTCCGAGCCTATACCAGACATATGCCTCAGGTGCATCGTAGCGGGGCAACATATATATTAAACGTGTTTATTTGTTTGTTTGTCTATATGTGTTTGTCTGTCTGTCTGTGTGTGTGTGTGTTATAGTTAGTATATATTACGTGTGTGCGCGTGCTGTTTGTACGTGTGTCTGTATGCTCGCATGCATACATATATATTTTATTTGCGTAATCATATTAAGTCAGCAAACAACTTATCAGTAGTAAGATTAATTCATCTGTACACAGACCGTAAATTAATTATCTGTCTTCTTTCAGTAGTGATGTTTGTGTTCGCCGTTAGAGGTCACCTAAGCTAGCCTGTCTTGTTCGGTAATGTTTGGATAAAATGATATATTCGCATTGCAAATCTCTTTGCACTTCTTGCTTGTCAACGCTAATAGCGACAATTCTTCTCTTAATGTGTTGTCTAAGCGTTACGTATGTCAACTGTAATAGGCACCCAGGGTTAATAAATTTATTGCAATTGTATGCTTGGAATCAACACCATGGAAATTTTCTGTTAACGACATACACAAAATACAACTGTCAAGGTAACCCAATGGAATTTTGCATGAAAGAAAAATAACTGAAACTGCAAACCGTTGGATTCTCGTAGATTAATAGGTCAACGACATGCAGTGAACATGTTTTTAAAACTGTATACTTTCTAACATACAAGATTCGTCAATTATAAAATGTCGGCATTCTACTGCCATTTTACTTTCTTTCAATCAAATTGGGTTGGAGATAGCTGAGTTGCAGCGAAATGTTCGAATGCGATAATTTTATTTTTCGGATCTAGGGTTAGGGTTAACCCTAACCCTAGGTTAGGGTTAGGGGTGGGGGAAGGGTATCATTTTTCTTCACAAATGTAAATAAACCCAATCTGTTTCTTAAAGGAGGGACATATTCATTATGCACAGAATGTTATTTACCTAAATGGACTCCAGTGATTGGTTAGAATTGCCGAAATGCTAGTAATTTCAGACGAAATATCTTACAAACTATAGAATTTTCTCAATAAAGCCAAGAGAAAATGATGTTTTATAGACACATTCTACTAGTATACGAAGTTTAAAACTTTTTAGTTACCTAGAAATTATGTTACAAAGTGCCGTTCAAAAGGAAAAGATCCTATTTTTCTTATACCAGTTCATGATACTTGTGTGTATACATTTACGTATGTATAGATGCAGGTGTGTATGCATGTAAAATGTGTGTGTCTGTTTGTGCGTGCGTATAAATCGGGATACAAATCGATAAAGAGAAACCCGTCTAACAATCTATACATCAGAAAAAAATATATACTCGCATATTTGTTAGAGTGTGTATATTTATCTAAGTATGCTGTGTTATAGATCCATATCAGCCGATCTTACCAAGCGTTTCCTCACTGGTCTCATATTCTTTCCATATCTTCTATCTCTGAATACCATGTGGTGTTACTTAAACGTGCTGTTATCAAATATCTGGTTATCTAATACTCAGTGTGAAACTAATGGCGAAGATCGGTTGAAATGGATCAGTATACAATATATTATATAGTCGTATAATATTGTATCCTTTGATTTATATAAATACTAGAATGCTACCTGTCTTATGATGGGTAACTTTCGAAGTATAGTTTTTCTACCATTCATAATATCAGGAAAAAAATAGCATACATACTGTTTTACTCTTTTACTGGTTTCAGTCAATTGACTGCGGCCATGCTGGAGCACCGCCTTTAGTCGAGCAAATCGACCCCGGGACTTATTCTTTGTAAGCCCAGTACTTATTCTATCGGTCTCTTTTGCCGAACCACTAAGTAACGGGGACATAAACACACCAGCATCGGTTGTCAAGCAATGCTAGGGGGACAAACACAGACACACACATACATACATATATATATATATATACATATATACGACAGGCTTCTTTCAGTTTCCGTCTACCAAATCCACTCACAAGGCTTTGGTCGGCCCGAGGCTATAGTAGAAGACACTTGCCCAAGGTGCCACGCAGTGGGACTGAACCCGGAACCATGTGGTTGGTAAACAAGCTACTTACCACACAGCCACTCCTAATAATTTTATTTAATTTTTATAGAACTTCTTGGCACATATACAAAGCAATGAAATGAATGCTAATTTTCGAAAGAAAAATATTTAACACTTATTTAAAAATAAAATTAAATAAGACAAATTTCTCATTTGCATAAACCTCCTCCTAATTGCTGTTTCATTCAATCTCTCCTCGTCCCCCTTCCCTCCTCCTCTACCTCCTCCTCTATGATTCTTCTTTCTCTCTCACTGTGCTTGTGAAGCATTCTTTTGCTCTTTGCCTGCCACCAAGCCTCCAATGTGCATCATTCTGCGTCTCTTATAAGCATCCCTCTTTTACCGTCTCTCTCTCTCCCCCCTCTCTTCTCTCTCTCTCTCTCTGTCTTTGTCACTGTCTCGATCTGTCTGTCGGTCTGCCTGTCGACCTCTGTCTCTCTCTCTCTTTCTCTGTATCCCTGTCTTTGTCACTGTCTCGGTCTGTCTGTCTCTCTTTCTCTGCCTCCCTCTCTGTCTCTCTTTCTCTGCCTCCCTCTCTGTCTCTCTTTCTCTGCCTCCCTCTCTGTCTCTCTTTCTCTGCTTCCCTCTCTGTCTCTCTCTGATTTAAAGCGTGACTGGGGTAATCAATCAACCAACATTTATATCAGTTATATATATATATATATATATATATATATATATCTGTGTGTATGTATATATATATATATATATACGTATATATATATATGTATATATATATATATAATATATTAATTAGAGACATATATATATATATATATATATATTGATAGATAGATAGTTAGATATATAGAGATATCGATATTGATATTGTACACATACACATACACACGCGCACACACATATCTATATGTATGTATATATGTATCTATGCGTACGCACACTGATACTTATGTATGCTCACCATCTTGGCAGTTTGCTCACAAACAAATAATGAAGCCGAAACCTACCAGGCATATTTATTAGAATTCACTTATTGTTTACTTTGTTTTTTGGTTTCTTTCAATCACACGTGATCATGTGAATGTGTTTTAGTTATTTGTTTGCATAACTTGAAACAGAAAGTAAAGAACAAAGTGAAAATGGAAACAAATATTTTTTAAAAAAATATATATGGTTTGGATGGTTCTGGAGAAAAAAAAAAGTACCACACACAAAAAAAAAAACAAAAAAAAAACAAAAGCAATAAGCATATTTCGAATATTCCAAAAAGGTGTGTTTCAGTTGGATGCACTTTGTAAACGTGAGTCACTCAACCGGGAATTGGTGGTTCTTATTTTGCAACTTGGTAGAAAAGAAAAATTTCCTCAAAGACTAAACATTGAAGATTTCGCGCAAGAGAAATTTAACAGATATGATCTTGTATAACATCCTTACGACTTTCAAGGATTCGAATTGGATATTTCATCGCCCGATGAATCACAGTATTTTGAAATTCGCTCACAGTTCCGTGTATTACTGCCAAAGTTAACTCGTCTCTTTTTGCTTCTTTATTATTTTAATGTTTTTGTTTGTAGAATCGGTTTAAAAAACAGAAACGGGATAATTGTATTGTGAAATAAAAGAGTGAGAAATACTTCCATAGAGGATGTAACTTTATATTCTGCACTACATTACCATCCGTGCGACAGTGGAAACTTAGCAGGTTGCAGAGCAATTTCTTTTTTTTTAATTTTCCTTTTTCCGTTTTCTTTTATACATGGAGCGGAAAATGCAGATTTAGAATGAAAGAATACGGAGATAGTAGCGTAAATGCATTTAGGAAATGGATCACCAAAATAAAAGATAGAGTTCATTTGGGAATGAAACCTGGACTCGTATTCAATTAAGCAAGAAATTTTTACATTACTATACATATATACCTACCTACATAAACTCCTGCCTCTCTCAGCCTCTTTGTAAATGTGTGCGTGCATGTGTGTATGTTTGTGTGTGTATGTTTCACTCACGTATACATAACCCGCATCACTCATACACTTATGGTTGAATTTATATGCATACTTCAATTCTCTCTCTGTCTCTCCCTCTCTGTATATATATATATATATATATATATGTGTGTGTGTGTGTGTGTGTGTGTGTGTGTGTGTGTGTGTAGCCCTTACACGCAATTTTTTTTTCTCTCCTTGTTTCTTTTCTGTGCATCTTTCTGTCGAAGAGCGTAGGCTCGAAACGTAAAAGACTTGTTTTATTTCTATTCCTGAGCGCCATACTAATACATTATTTGTTTGTACTCCACCTGCCTTCGTCTTTTGTTTATTTTCGTAAACCTTCCGTTACACACACACACACACACACACACACACACACACACACACACACACACGCACACACACTCGCATATGAACCTTGGACAAGTATCTTGTAACCAAATCCTTGAGAGTAGATTTAGTAGACGGAAACTGAAAGAAGCCCATTGTATGTATGTATGTATGTATGTAGTATGTATGTATGTATGTATGTATGTATGCAGGTATGTATGTATGAATGTGTGTGTGTGCGCGCGCGTGTTACCGTTTCCTTGTTTTGACATAATGAGATAATTGTAAACAAACGTCACTGTCATACAAGTGGTATCGTTTGTTTCAGCTTCCCGGAAAATATATTCCTCGATGGGGAAAATATTATCTTGTTTGTAAACAGTAGAGGGTCGACACCATGTAGGGCACCCGACCGTAGAAAGTTTGCCGTAATAAATTCCGTCTGATCCATGCAAGCGTAGCGAAGTAGTAGTTATTTATTAAACTATTTGAGAAAGGCGGCGAGTTGGAAGAAACGTTAGCGCGCCGGGCGAAATGCTTTGCGGTATGTCGTCTGTCGCTACCTTCTGAGTTCAAATTCCGCCGAGGTCGACTTTGCCTCTCATCCTTTCGGGGTCGATAAATTAAGTACCAGTTACGCACTGGGATCGATGTAATCGACTTAATCCCTTTGTCTGTCCTTGTTTGTCCTCTCTATGTTTAGCCCCTTGTGGGTAGTAAAGAAATATATTTGAGAAAATGCAATTAGGAATACCTTGATGCTCCTCTTCGATCCTCCTCTTGCCGTTTATATTCTGTGAATTGTCAAGTCCCACATTTAACTACTACGACAATTCCTTCATTTCACAATGTCGACCTTCTTGTACTCTTAGCTTCCGCATATTTTCCCTTCACTCGCCTTTAACCGCATTGATTTCGCCGGTTTCTGAAAGCCTGTATCGGTCATGGGCATAATCTCTTCCTCAAGATTAAGCAAGGCAGTAAAACTAAAAAATTATTATATGATATGTGGCTTTTGTCTATGTTTTGTATTCAAATTCTGTTCGTGTCATGTCGACCTCTCTGTTATTGCCTCAGAATTGCAAAATGAAGTACCTTTCCGATCAGTTTTACACATCAATTATCTACTTTACACATCAATTATCTACTTTACACATCAATTATCTACTGTGTGTAAATTACTCTTGAGTATTTATGCCAAGTGACATGATATATGAAGTAAAATCTTGACAAACTAAGGCTTTGATGCAGTTTAAATCTGCATTTGGTAATCAATTTGTTTCAGTTACATAACTAACGCATTTAGAAGGCATCAATGCCACAAATTCAGATTTTACTCAAAGAAAATATGTGGTACATTTATGTCAATAGGTTCAATAGCTAATGCTGAAGTGCAAGAGGTTAGAAGCGTCTGTCCGGGCACTTTTAAAGATTAGATTGAAGTTAAGACGCTGAAAGAAAACAACGATAACAAAGAAGTCGAAGTCTATTGACGACTATGAAATTCATAACAATAATGTCAAAATTTGCGAGCGACGTTGGTGATAACAAGATTATAACAGCAACAATCAGAAACAACTACAGCATGGAGAGTGTGATAACCATCACAGTTGACAATAAAACGATCAAAAGCTATGCTAGAAATTGGCATGGAGAGAGAGAGAGAGAGAGAGAGAGAGAGAGAGAGAGAGAGAGAGAGAGAGAGAGAGAGAGAGAGAGAGAGAGAGAGAGAGAGAGAGAGAGAGAGAGTGGAACTGGTGTTACCGTTAACAAGACATCGAAATACAGCACTAATTTTAAAGTGTGTTATTGACATTTTCTGTTAACAATAATGCGATTAACAGCAACCACAGCAATAACAGCAACAACAACAGTTGTGTGAAGACTGTAATTGACGTTGCAACTTACAAGACAATGCACATAACCAACCATAGTTACAAACTATTTCAGTCATAATCACACCTTCACCTATATTGCCACAGCTATCGTCACCATTCCGACAATAAATATAATAATGAAATAAATAAATAAATAGATAAATAAATAACCGAAAAAGGAATAGCAATTCGAAATTAAACGGAAAGAAAAATAAACTGCTCTTATGTCTAAACTTCTCTTCAAGTTTAACAAATGGTTTTGCTGTAAGCAACAGATCGTTTGAAACCTGTCTCAACGTGAGTTCCAATATCAACATCCGAAAGTAGTTGCACACATTTATAACCCTCTAAATAAACGGATATTATTTGATGACGTTTTTACGATCTGAAGCAATTTCAGTTAAGTTTTCAGTCATTAATCTTAGACCTACTTTTCCATACAGATATGAGTATTTATTTTACTGTGGTCACAGTTTTGACATTTAGCCAGAATATTGACATTAAATAAAGAGCCGAAATATCAAACGTAAACGGTGATAAAGCTGAAAGTGTGTCTGATTGATTGTTCACTTCGTTCTGGAGAAATAGATAACATTTCTATAAGAGCGAGCTAATAAAAACATATCGAGTCATTAATGCACTTCTGTTAATACTCGATTCAATGACCAATAAATAAATCAAAACGACATTAAACTGTCCTTAACAATTACTCGACCGTAGTGAATTTATGGAACAGGTCACGTGGTAATCCAGTAATTAATCTGATAGTATTAAGGAAAATTACGAAACTAACCGCGCACAAATGTAATCTGCTGCATCGAGGTCAGGGCGCAGCAACTGCGCTTTTTGATGCTAGAATGGTTAAATAGTTAATCTGCAACACAACTTGGCTTCTTGAGACTGCATACAAATATTGGCTTTGTTTCTATTTGGCATAAAAGACAGTTGTTGGGATCAAGTTTACCTTTCATCCTTTAAGAAATTATTTAAATAAGCACCAGTCAAGTACTGGGGCCGATTAATTCGAGCATCCACGTTTGGATACCTTGTGTGCCAAAATTAGAAACCATCTTTGTTGAGTGTAATGAAAATGATAAAAGTGCTGGTTTGAATATCTTTTGTCACAAACCTTTGCATTCCCGATTAGAAGCTAATAACATTATACTAATATCGAGAAAATTAATGCCAATCCAGGAGATAGTGGAAGCCATTTAACCGATAAGATTAAAAAAAGAAAGTGAATGACTACAGTTAATATTTGGCAGAATCGTTTGCACGCTGAATAAAATGCTTAGCGACATTTCTTCGGGTTTCATGTTCTGAGTTCAAATGGCGCGGAAGTGGACTTTGCTTACTTTCCTTTCAAGGTCAATTAAATAAGTACCAGTTGGGTCGATGTAATCGACTTTTTCCCTCTCCAAAAATTGCTTGCATTGCGCCAAAATTTGAAATTGTTATTATTATTATTGTTATTATTATTATTATTATTATTATTATTATTATTGTTGTTGTTGTTGTTATTATTGTTGTTATTATTATTATTATTATTGTTATTGTTGTTATTATTATTGTTATTATTATTATTATTATTATTATTGTTGTTGTTGTTATTATTATTGTTATTATTATTATTATTATTATTATTATTATTATTATTATTATTATCATCATCTAATAGTCTTATTTTTATCACGTACTTTCATTGCACTACCGAGCGCAGCTCTGTGTGCCTTGGGTCTGTGCTGTGGTTTGATGTGATGCTCTTATTTTCACTGTATTGGATGTGTTTTATGTAGGATGTGTGCGGTACCTAGTAGTGCTATTTTATGTATGTTAAATATACTTGTAAGTCTTGGTGCTTTTGTTATGTGTTTGTCTGACTGTTTTTTTTTATCATACCTAATGCGCCTGCTATGATAGGAATTGTTTCTGTTTTTAGGATCCATATTCGAGTTACCTCTATTTCCAGATCTTTGTATTTTGAAAGTTTTTCCGTTTCTTTTAGAGATACATTGTTACTTGTTAGTTTAGATACATCGATTAGAAAGCATTATTTGTTTTTGGTGATCTCCGACAACTATATACATAAGCAAGTCTCTTGTACTGCAGACCCTTTTCGTCGGCCAAGTTTCCGAAGGAATTTAGCAGACGAAATGAGTGTTAGAAAACATTGTACATATACATTTGTAAAAGTGTGCAAGTGCATTTGTTCTCATATCGTACCACAACCGGAAACTGCCGAAATCTGTCGTATACATATTTGTGTGTATGTTTGTGTTCCAAGCATCTACAGCAGAGAAACTACGAAAACAGCAATAATAACTAGAATTACAACTTTTCTTATTTGTATAAAGGTACAGATAGCAAGTAATGTACTCGCTGAAATCGACCTAAGTACCCGGCTTGTATCCATTTTATCGAGATTGGTGTAGAAGTTAAGAACAAAAATTAAATGGCTTCAGAGGGATTTGAACTCAAGCATATAAAAGTACTAAAGGGATTTGAACCGGCTTATTAACGATGTTGCAGCAACATCAATGAATTCAAATCGAACCATCGGACAAAGTCATGCATTCATGAGTACTACGAAGTACTAGTAATATTCTGGGATTAATGCTGGAATGTGATGAATGCTTTCTAAATTACTTAGTGACAAGCAGATTGCGAAGGTCTTTACTTTTGCAGGCCTAGCAATCCTAATGCGCTTTGTACAACTGATGTTGAGTTTAAAGATATACAGGTTGATGCATGTAAGGTAAAAATGGGAGTTTCAGTGGACAACAATAGTGTTCAAGATTAGAGAGAATTGAAGAAAATATTTATTGTGAAACACAATAGAAATGATAATAGGAGGTATGTCAATTACTTTAAATGATTTCTGTCAGAGATGGTACGCTACTGACTAGTTCAGAGGAATTAAAGTTGTTATAACACTGGCAGAAGAAGCAAAAGAAAAGCAGGTTAGTGATTGTAGTATCTCCGTAAGTGAATATGAGCCATTTAATCGGATGGATTGTGAAATACTGGTTTTGATACGTGTGTGTTTAAGCACCATCCTAGATGTTTTGAACATTATTCTAATACGGGCTGAATTTCAATATTTATAGAGTCATCGGTTGATCCCTATTCTGGATATAACATTGTATTTGCGATACAAATTTTGGGAGAGGGTTATTTTGAAAAATTATGAAAGTTAGTAAAGCCTGATATTTCTAGTGATTTTGATGGGCCTTAGTTGTGCAAGTTATCAATACCGTTTCCTTCAACGGTGTTTTTAATCGAGACAGGTTACTATGCTCCTGGAGGGTGTTACTGTGGTATTTGTTAGGGTAATAGCTAAAAATCTAATTTGAAAGTGGATGAATATTTTGTACGAACAATTAAAGAGTAAAAGGTAATAGTTCCATAGGACTGTATGGTTAAAGTTATAGAAAGTCGGTTATTAACGTTGAAGAAAAAATTCAAGAACATCACGTAATTTGAAAGGCATGGTAGTTACGAGTAAGCCAGAGGTATAGTGTATGCCCTACTTGTGGGAAGTACTTGTGGGAATTACTTGGGAAGTACCCCACTCCCGGCCCCTATATCTTTATGAGCTTATACTGCAGACCCAAACGTGTCGCTCCCATAAAAGCGTCGCTCGGGGCGGACCAGATCCTGAGCCTCCCACCATCACAACACGCCACCCACCTACACTACCGAGTTAAAAGGTTAAAGGTCATAGGGAGCCCCACCAACACACTGTAGCGAAATATTCAGACAAAAATCTTCTAATCCAAGAGTTTCAAGACACACACCTTCTGTTATAACAACTGAACTTTTAGATAGGAAATCAAACACGCAACACATTGTTATGCTATGTAGTAGCAGCAAGATTCACAGAGTAAGAAGAAAGCGGTTAGTGAACAAAGTCCACTATGTATTTTTAATTCCCAGCTGGAAACTTTTTCCATCGCATAATTTTGCTAATGCCCTTCTTATGAAGTCAGGAACGTCATAACTCTATTTTTCTCCTCTTCTTCATTATAATTCTCAGGCTTCATGCCAATGTAAGAAAGCCTTATTATAGGTGGCGGCCACTCAATCATTTAACATCTGTGTAATGATAAGAAGCAAAAAGAAAAAGAAAAAAAACAAAAACAAAAAAACACCTCCAAACAGACATATCGATTAATCACGTTTGGTGTGAACAGCTATCGATGTCGATTCGACTCGTCGGCAAATTGCTATCGCTTCGTGTGTAGAGTAGATAATGGTTGTTGTTGTTGTTGTTCTTGTTTTTGAAGATGATGTAGGAGATGAGGTGGACGATGGGAGTGGCGACGTTGCAGTTATTACTTTTCTTCACTTCGTGATTATCTTAAAGAGTAAAAGCTAAGACTCTGTCGGGTCTTATAGGTTTCCATACATAAGACAAATGAAATAAGGGTGTCTGTGAGCAGCATTAGGAAGTGAGCTATTGATTACAGGTATTGTTAATTAACATTAAGTCTGCACTAATCAAAGGCATTCCGGCCTTGACCATCCGTCATGCCAGAGGTATACTCTTTTACTCTTTTACTTGTTTCAGTCATTTGACTGTGGCCATGCTGGACCACCGCCATTAGTCGAGCAAATCGACCCCAGGACTTATGCTTTGTAAGCCTAGTACTTATTCTATCGGAATCTTTTGACGAACCGCTAAGTTACGGGGACGTAGACACACCAGCATCGGTTGTCAAGCGATGTTGGCGGGGGGACAAACACAGAAACACAAACACACACACACACATATATATACATATATATATACGATGGACTTCTTTCAGTTTCCGTGTACCAAATCCACTCACAAGGCTTTGGTCGGCCAGAGGCTATAGTAGAAGACACTTGCCCAAGGTACCACGCAGTGGGATTGAATCCGGAACCATGTGGTTCGTAAGCAAGCTACTTACCACACTGCCACAGAACTTATATAAAAAAGGCATCTTGTGGTTTGAGGGAGATTTGAGTTATATTTCTAGAACGAATGACCCTGGCTCAAAGGCATTCACTCTGGTTCTGATACCATTGCCTCTGTGTTCATGAAGCAACGCTTGTGTGTAATGAGACAAAGGGGTGCAACTGGTAATGAGGGAAAGGAGAAAGCTGAAGTGTAAAGCGAAAGTGGAAGAGAGAGAGAGAGAGTGATAGAGAGAGCGGGGAGGGAGGGAGGGAGAATACATGTCTGCGTGAGAGAGAAAAAGGTAAAGTGGAAATGTATGTACACAACGGAGATAGATGGTGGTGTTGGGGGTAAGGAGAAGACAAGAGAAATAAAGCGATAGAAATAAAGTTGGAAAGGAAATTTTGCATTAGCCAATTTAACGGAGCTCTCTTATGGAGGGAGAGAAAGAGAGAGATAGATAAAGAAGAAGATAGAATGATTTATGTATAATATAAGAATTGCAATTAGATAATGGTGGTGTGATATCAGCAAGTATGTTACACCCTCTCGTAGGCGTCTCCCAGTTAAGCAGGTATTTAGGATTTCGGATTTAACTGTGCTATGCAAGTCCACTGCATGTCAGAATAAATCGGTAGTAGATTAAATTGACTACAATATTTGATTAGCATTTCTCAATGCGGGAAAAATCAAAATCGAAGTCGACCCCGACGAAATTTGAACTCAGAACGTCTAGAGTTGGAACAAATACAACCCTAACGATCGATCCTGCTAAAACATTGCACCACTGATTAAATATGTTTAAGTTTTGAGTAATCATTTATTCATTTTTACTTTACTGAGGTGTGGTAGCTCCGATTTTGGCTGTATTGTTGTTGTCGCTGTACGTGTAGCCTCTTGTTAGAGTTTTCTATATTGGATTGAGCTGGCAGAAACGTTAGCACGCCGGGCGAAATGCGTAGCCGTATTTCGTCTGCCGTTACGTTCTGAGTTCAAATTCCGCCGAGATCGACTTTGCCTTTCATCCTATCGGGGTCGATAAATTAAGTACCAGTTACGCACTGGGATCGATGTAATCGACTTAATCCGTTTGTTTGTCCTTATTTGGCCCCTCTGTGTTTAGCCCCTTGTGGGTAGTAAAGAAATAGGATTATAGTGGGGCAGAGAAAAGAGCAGACATTTTAACTCCTTCGTTGATGAGATGATGGTGGTGGTGAAGTTGATGCTGTTGATTTCTGTGTGGCTGAATATACAGGGAAAGGGGTAAGCAATGAAAGAGAAAAAATGGGGGAGATTAGGATCTGATTAGTGAAGGCGTTAGTAATGATGTACTGTGTTATGTAATCCTGAGGGTTAATACTTGGTATTGGAGATGGGGGGAAGAAATGTATGTGAGCTGTGAATTCGATTTTTGACTATAAATGGTTGGGTTGCTTAACATAGGGGTTGCCATAACGGTAATGGTGTTTAACTTGTAGTGTAGTCCCAAATAAAGGCTGACTGAGAGCAAATATATTTTCAAAGTTTGAAACTATAGGCGTAGGAGTGGCTGTGTGGTAAGTAGCTTGCTTACCAACCACATGGTTCCTGTTTCAATCCCACTGCGTAGCAATTTGGGCAAGTGTCTTCTACTATAGCCTCGGGCCGACCAAAGCCTTGTGAGTGTATTTGGTAGACGGAAACTGAAAGAAGCCGGTCGTATATATGTATATATATATATATATATATATATATATGTGTGTGTCTGTATATGTTTGTGTGTCTGTGTTTGTCCCCCCAACATCGCCTGACAACCGATGCTGGAGTGCTTACGTCCCCGTAACTTAGCGGTTCGGCAAAAGAGACCGTTAAAATAAGTATTAGGCTTACAAAGAATAAGTTCTGGGGTCGAGTTGCTCGACTAAAGGCGGTGCTCCAGCATGGCCACAGTCAAATGACTGAAACAAGTAAAAGAGTAAAAGAGTAACTATAACCAGCGCTTTTCTTTTAAGCTCTGTGTACGTGTATGTGTTTCTGCGCGCACATACGACTGAGTGGACACATGAAAGAAAAGGGCACTCAGTCCATTTAGGAGTCGTGATATATACTGTTATTTAAAACAGTTTGATATAGCTACATGCTGAATGGTGCAGGCGTCGTACAGAAACCTGCTTTTACTGATTTAAGTTTCTGTACGAAGCCTAAGAAACTTTAAGTCGCATCTAACCAAATCAAACAGTTTTAAACGATGATAATAATGATAATGGTTGCTCCCGCCGGTTTCGACGTATGAGTGTTTGAAGGAGAGGACTTAAAGTTTAAGAGGATAATAGGAAAAAAAAAGAAACATTAAGATCACCATGTCGCAGACATATGGTTGTGATGCATGTGCCTGGTGTACCCTTATCAGACAAGTATTCATGAAGGATATTTGTACCCCTGTGTCAATTCGATGGTATGCACTGCTCTCTCACTCAGTAGTAGTAGTAGTAGTAGTAGTAGTAGTATAGTAGTAGTAGTAGTAGTAGTAGTAGTAGTAGTAGTAGTAGTAGTAATAATAATAATAATAATAATAATAATAATAATGATAATAATAATAATAATAATAATATGTGTGTGAGTGTTTGTGTGTATATGTGTGTACTATTTATTTACTCTATGTTTACCTAACTTGGAGCTGTGCGGACTATACCGAACTGGCAAGGTGTCTCAATTTAAGTACCTAATTCAACTGAATGCTAATTTTA
>NC_043000.1:143192505-143200005 GCF_006345805.1 Octopus sinensis
TACAAAAAAGAGACAACATAACATACAGATAGATGGTACAAAAAAAAAGACAAGGACTGTCTTTCGGAGTTTTCTTTCCTCAGTCGAGTTCCAGATTATTTTTGCAATTTCGGCTGGTTATAATCGAGATTGCTCCCATCTGGCCATCCCCAAGGAAAAACTAAGCTAAGAGCATTCGATTCCTTGGAAGAAAGCAGCGAATGTATATGAAAACAAGGACGAAAAAAAACACCGAGAATGTTACTCAAATACAAGAAACTGGACATAACAACAGGTATCTTTCGACTAAGAACGAATTAAGTTAAAGTGGAGTGTGTGGAAGTAAAGCCTTACGGCAGGGATACAAGATTTCACAGGCACAGGGAAGAATATAGATGTTGCACAGACGGCGGCCGAACCAAGAAAGAAAGGTCAGGCTTGGCCGAACACCGGTCACAAGTGTGTGTGTGTGTGTATATATATATATATACACACATATATATACATTTATATAAATGGAACAAAAACGTAATGGAGGACATTAAAACGTTCGGACAGATAGATGACACAAAGGCGGACAAGAGAAACAACAATTAGAAGTTCAGGCAAAACAAGACAGGTCACCCCTTGGCTTTCTTTCCTCAGTCAATTTCCAGAAGTCCCGACCATTTCAGCAGTTACATATAGATATAGATATAGATACATATATAGTAAATCAAAAGAGAAAATAAAAGTAAGCACAAAAACAACGTGAAGACGTGGTACATGTAATGTATTAGCAGACGCTCAGGAAAGGAAAGAAAGATGGTTTAATGTTTCAACCAGACGCTCTTCTTTGGAAACAGAGGAAAGTCCAATAGAAGGGAAGACGGAGGAAGAAAATCAAATCGCGAACGATTCACATGTGGTGACATTTTTAAATGACCGGAAGGAAATGGGTGAAGAAAAAGTTCTTTTAAGACTGGAGAGTGTGGGATAAAGAGGTATGTGTGTGTGTGTGTGTGTGTGTATGTGCATGTGTGCAAGTCTGTGTGTGTGTGTAATAGGATGTGCGTGTGCGTATGTGTGTGTATATGTTGTGTGTTTGTGTGTGTGGTTTTTGCTGTTTATATGTGTATATATGAGTGAAATTTGTGTCGCTTAATGTAGTAAGAAATATTTTGCAGCAGACTGTCCACACTGTAAGCCGGGCCCATTACTTAGTGGTCTGCCAGTTTCTGTGAGATTTTGAATCTTAAGATTATTTCCATTTCCAAGAGGTGCTGGGCATAATTGCCAACCGACAGTTATTAAACCCCTTCTAGAAACAGAAATCATCATCATCATCGCTTAATGTCCGCTTTCCATGCTGGCGTGGAATGAACAGTCTTACTGAGGACTGGTAAGCGAAGAGGCTGCACCAGGTTCCAATCTGATCTGGCAAGGTTTCAACAGCTGGTTGCCCTTCCTAACGCCAACTACTCCGAGAGTATAGTGGGTGCTTTGTACGTGCCACCAGCACGGGAGCCTGTCAGGAGGCACTGGGATCGACTACGCTCTTATAGTATTTGACATACCGATCTCTCTCTCTTTCTTTATATATGTATATACATACATACACACACGCACATATATATATATCTATAAATACATATTCATTCATACATATATTCATACATACGTACCTATGTATCTATACACATATCTGCTTATATATACATACAAACATTCATATATACATACATAAATACATACATATCATATAAGAGATGAAGAAGCGTATATTAAAAGCAATGCAAAGTAGAATCTCGATTTATTGAAATTATCTCCGCTTTCAGGGATTTTAGAACAAACGGTTTATGGCGACTTAAACCAAATACAAATGAAAATAGAAAATAATTTCACCAATCAGAAATTCTAGAAATTAGATATGCCTTACTGGAAAAAGGCAATCACGTTGTCTGGAGACAGGAGGACAGCTGTCGTTGCGTGTTTCTGCCTCAATAGGTTTCATCAGAACTGCTGTTGCTCTACCTAGCTCCAGCACACGGGAAAACTTAGCTGTATACAAAAAGAGTATAGTATACCGACTGATACACACTATAAGACACCCATACAACACATACACACACACACACACATACAACAGCATATCCTGAAGACGTAAATTGAAATGCATCTTCATGTGTGTATGACTTTATGTAATGGGGAAAATGCACACCATTGAAATCTTTGTTTATTACAAATATATAGCGATCCCCCCAAACTATTCAGAAGACATTTACACGAGAAGTATGTATTTAAGTCATTTATGACTTTATTATACCTTATACTCAGTTCAGTAAGTTTCGCGATGACGAATTAAATCGCTTATGCCAGTGTAATACAAAGGAAAAAATAAAGACATTGTGGTGTCCTTTCTTCAGCGGGAGGAAGATACAGAGAAATGGAATCAATATTACTCCTTTTGAAATGTCTCTCACAAAGGCAGAGAAATCCACTTCTTCTTCTATCTTTCTCTCCCTCACACTCTCGCTCTTTCATACACACACATACATATACAAAATGTAAGTGATGAGGTGGGGAGGGAGAGAGAGAATCATTTGTTCAAATATAAGATAGTAAAATGAGAACAGAAAGGAGAGGCCAGATTAATAGTGATAGGGAAAAAAATCAACAACAATAATATCAATAGCAACAACAACAAAAACAATATGATAAAGCCAGAAATCACACGTCATACACAGGAGTCAGTGTGTGTGTATATATATATATATATATATTATATATATATATATATATTATATATATATATATATATATGTATATATATATATACATATATATATATAGATGTAGGTATGTACATATATGTATGTATATATGCATATATATTTATATGTTATTTTTATTATATATATAAATGTTTGTTTGTGTGTGTGTATGTGCGCGCCTGCATGCATACAGAAATAAATACGTATAGGTATATACGCATGCATACATCTGTATTATTCTCTACACTCACACACACACACACAAATGCACATACACACGCATACATATACACCCACAAACATGTATGTGACTGGGTAATTGCATATAGATATAAATATTGTGGGTGTGTCTATATAAACAATGTTATTAAATATATGCCTTGACCTGTGTATGTGTGCGCGTGTATATATATGTATATACATGTGTATATATATGTATATATATGTGTATGTGGTTGTGTGTGTATAATATTGTGCATACGCATAATATTGCATACGTATGTACATATGCATTTGCACACACATCAATTCACATCCACTCGCTTTATATACATGAATATTTATAGACAACACGCACATTATATATATATATATGTGTGTATATATATATATATATATTATATATATATATATATTATATATATATATTATATATACACACACATACACTTATATGCAGATATGTGTGTATATGTATATACATACACTTATATATATGTATATATATACGTATATATATATATATATATATATACACACACACACACACACACACACACATATATATATATATACATATATATATATATATATATATATACAGACACACACACATACAAACACACACGTATATATAAGCACGTTCGTCAGCTGTCATTTGGATTATTAAGAACGTTATTTATAAAATACCAAATTTGTTGTGAGAGAAACGCGACCTTGGAAACGTATGCTTTATAGCTTGATTTCACTATTTCTGGAACCAAACCATTATTCCGGTTATGAAAGCTAACTCATTCAACTTGACGCAATCTATCCGACTGGGGAACAGGTTATCAGCTCTCATTCATCATTGCCTGACATTTTAGAGCGCAGCTGCACATGGAAAATAGAAAGTTACTGACAATACAGCTTCAGAAACTGTTAATAGATATATGTATATGTGTTTTCTTACACATGATCATATATACGTACATACGCGCACATATAAATATGTTTCAGCTTAAACGGGTGTTTCAGCCGTTCGATCGTTTTGGGTGGTGGTTTATGAAGTGTTTCAGGCTTCGTAACGTGTTTTAAAACACTGCGTTCAGTAGTATGAGCCTTAACTTTATTGTAAAAGAGTACCGTAAAGATTGAGAGTAAATTCATTTTATTTGGGTGTCACAATGTTATCAACCACCTCACCAACAACAACACTGAACACCTTTTTGATCTCCATGTGTCTAACACACGTGGACATGCCTACAAAGTCAGAAAACAAACACAGCTCCCATGACTTTCGGAAACATTTTTTCACGCTCAGAGTTGCTGAAGCATGGAATAAACTGCCTGCGTCAGTTGTTGACTGCCATGACACTGCATCCTTTAAGGCCCTCATGCTTTCCGAAATCCGCCGAAACTACACCTGATTATACATACACTTTAGATGAGTTGTAGTGCACCTGAGCACTGTACACAATATTATTATTATTATTATTATTATTATTTGAAGTACCGAACTCACCCCCTTCCAAGTGTATATCATTTGGAGAGAAATCACTATTCCAATTCTAGTCATACTACGTTATGTATTACATAAATATTTTTGTATTGTGTTTATGAGGAATTAGATAGTCTCAAATGAGTGTGTTGTGATGAAATTGTACTTGACATTAGTCATTACTTACAACAATTAATTAATTAATTAATCAATCAATCAATCAAAACCTTTAGCTGAGTGAATTGTACACGTATAGCAAGAAATAAAGCCGTCTCTGTCCGTCTTTTTTAGTCATCAACTACATTCAAGTCTCCTCTCTATATATTGTTGATATGGTTCGATCTCTTCTTTTTAAAATTTTTATTGGTGATGTAGCGGTATTTTCCATAAAGGACCGTATTCACTTAAACCTCTTCACTTTCTGCCTTTTGACAATTTACAAAAAAGTTTCATGGCTCGGTTTTCCGAAAAGTCTCTTTCTTTTTATTTTCATTAGTTCGTTGTTCCTTATGTACATCATGGGGTGGTATCCTCTTATAACACCTTGAAACATTTCTTACTGTTATCAACATACTATTAGTCATCACAGACAGTTGCTTACATAGAGATCTTGAAAGAATAACAAACACAGAATAATTGTATAAGTCAAACATTATCAAATCTTTATATATAAAAGAGAAGTTGTGTGTCTGTCTCCTACGATTTAGATTCCTAACTACTCCCAGATTTTGCGGTGCAGTTTAACCAAAACCGGGTATCTTATAGTCGTGATTCATATCGAGCCCTTCTGGGTATTAGCGCGCGTCAACGATGAGTCTACGATTTAAAAAAAAAATACCATCATTTTTTTCCATTTTAATGCATTTTTCGCTATTATATAAGGGAAGTAACTCTCTAAAAATGTCTACGATGAGTCAACGATTTAAAAAAAAATTTACCATCATTTTATTTCCTCTTTTAATGCATCTTTTTGCTATTTTTTGGCTATAACTCTCTAAAAATGCTTATATAGTTATTTCCCTTACAAACCCGAGCAACGCCGGGCGATACTGCTAGTATTAAATAAAAACCAGTCTGAGGAAACAAATGGTAAATTACGCCAGTCAAAAAGAAAAAAATCAGTAAAATTCTCAAATTTCTGTAAGTTGATATACCTTGTGGACTATACCGTACCGTGTTCAACATTTTCACATAACTCATTCTTCTGTATCTCCTTAAATTACACTGACTTCCCTCCCAATGATTTGACTTTAAGCCTATGCTATTTATCCAACTAACCATGACTGAACAATCTTGAGATTGCATCCTGTCTTCAGGCCAGATTTCTTGGCTTTTCTCGCTGCATTCTCTTCTTCCTATGGTTTATACAAATTAGCAAACTCTATCAAATAATGCCTGTTAACACTAAAAAATAAATAAAATTATTAAAAAAAAACAAACGTTTATGCAGATTTCTCTCTATCAATTTAACCATCTGAATATGACTGACACTGGCTTGAGAATGAGCAAGCTTTCCACTTATATATTAATTTCAAATACAATTATTGAATAAAAATGATACAAATATTATGTTATTGATTACCATCAATAAAATTAATTAGATCAAACAATAGAAAATGTCACATTCAAAGATAAATTTAGTAAAATGGACAGAAACAAAAATATGCTAAATGATTCTGAAAACTTTTGACAGCTGTTTAACCCTAGGTTTTTTTCCGTTTGAGCAGGCATATAGTCGAATATTTTCCAGTTGCATCAACATATTTATGACTACATCAACCAATATTTTCAGCCAATTTTAAGGGGGCCGCTTGTAACATAGGGAGCTTTGGCTTTATTGCTAGTTCACCGAGTAACCAATTAGAGGAACCAGTAATCCATATGGTTCCAAGCATAATGTTAAATGGAGTAAATACTGGAATAAGTAAGTCAGTACCTGCCAGACTCCATGATTGGTAAAGACACCACACGAAGAATAAATCACGCACAAAAACACATAATACAGTTTTAAAGATAAATTTTTGTGAATGGGGAAACATCTCTCTCCCTCTGTTTTGTCTGGGGAGAGTAATTTTCTTTTTGTGCTTTATAATGTAACACACTCACCGGTAAAATTTCCACTTATTTCTTATTTTTATTTTCCTAAAATTTTCGTTGCGTCTTGCAACCTTTTCAATAGTCTTTGCAAGACGCACCGAAAATTTTAAGAAAATAAAAATAAGAAATTAATGGAAATTTTACCGGTGACTGTGTTACATTATAAGGCACAAAAAGAAAATGACTCTCCCCAGACACAACAGAATGTGCTTCAACACACGAACTCATATAAAGAATCTTGCAAGCCAAATCCCAAAACGAAATATCTCTCCCACTCTTTGTCTGATATTTAATTCCGTGCTAGTGATATTTGTGCATTTATGTGTATGTATTTATCCAAAGGGGATTATACATTTGCGATTTACAGAAATGATTCTTAGTTAAAAGTCTGGGCAGATCTGAAATGTAATTTACTCAATATTTTCATTCAACACATCACTCTACATCTGTTTGCATCTTACTCATTTCCGGTATACATTTCAATCATTTGATTATTTTCCTATCGAAGTAAGAGGTCATAATATTTAATATTTACCATCCCACTTTTTAAAGTCAAGAACTGTAAATGTAAATTGAAGGTGATTTTTCCAGTTCCTTTCGCTAGTGTTTTTTTTTCTCCTTTTTTCTAAATGGTTTTCTTACTGTAACAAGCCAAATTAATAATTTATATGTTCTCTTCAGAATATATATCTAAAATTTAATCTTCTCGTCTGCAAGCTAATCAAAATCGGAGAATATGTAATTCATTTATTTCTCTAACACGAACTGCCGTTCAGTTTGGTATTATTAAGATTATTACTGCTTGCAACTTGTAGTTTTCTACAAACGAGAGGATACTAGACTAAATGTTGGCATTCTGAGTCTAAATCCAAATGAGTTTGACATTGGCTTGACCATATACAAGTTCATTAAAATGCGAAGGGATGCTAGAAAGTATCTAGCATTAAGACTGTCGTGAAAGGCCTGGTTAGA
>NC_043000.1:143205005-143217505 GCF_006345805.1 Octopus sinensis
AAATCGGGTAAGAAATAGCAAACAAAACTTTTCCATGTCACACTCTACTGACCCGGAAAGTAAAGGTTACATTGGCTAATGCATTTCTAAATGCAGAGTACCTGAGAAAAGGTATTTCAAAATGTTTTTGAAATGCCTCTGATCATACTTCTACATCCTCAATGATGTCTTGGAACTACATAAAAATCACGGTATTTATATGCATTCATGCAAGCATACATACACATGCGCGCCCATAAATACGCGTATGTATATATGTCTACGAGAGAGGGGAAAATTAATTACTCGAAACAGAAACAGCAGTGTATCACCTCTCCAAAACGCCCAGCAAGAAGATAAATATAGTCAAAATCTGTATGTTTGAATCTAGATTGAACTTTTAAAGATAAGATACTCATCTCGAACTATAGTAGTTACGATGAGGCAAACGTCACATCGGTATTAAATAACAGAATTCAGAGAATTAATATATTATGGAAGAAATAATTTCTGTTGTTATCTAGAAGTTCAGTAAAATACAATCAGAATGAATGATTACTCATTAAGTATTTAATAAATTAGTAATTTAGAACTACAAAGGAAAGCTTTCTGAATCTAACATTTATATCTACTCTTCACGTGCTTAGATTGAGAATTGCATCTAGGAAAGACAATTATTTTTGCTACCTGTTAGTCTTCACTTATTAGAATTTAGTGATTTATCAAGTAATTTACTCTATCGTATGAGATTTAATATCGTGCACTAATCGTAAATTATATTATATGTTATCTTAAACAAGATTGCTGAGAGTTTTGCTACATCTTTATCAAATTATGCAAAGTTTGATATTCTACAAAATTATAGTAGGAAAAGGTGACTGCTAATTTGAATTGACGTAGGGCTAAGCAACAGCAAAAATACACACACACACACACACACACACACACACACACACACACACAGAGGCATGAAGGTGCGTGGCCTAATTATGTGTTGAGCTTACGATCATAAGTTCGTTGGTTCTATTCCTTAGTCGAGCAATGCGTTGTGTCTTCTCCTACGGCATAAAAATTCACATTGCTTTAGTTTACGCGGGTGAAAATTAACACCGTTTTCTCTGTTTCTATCGTGAATGTTTCGCTGAGACAGGGATATCCGTGTCAAGGGGTTGCCTATGTCTGCTCACGACTACCTAGATACGTAAAAATGTTAGTGGAGATGCGGTACAATCTGCCAGGTCATAAAATACTACGTGTGACAGTTAAGCAAGCATTAGAACTGCGCTCACTCGGTGTCTCATTCTATGTGGGGTCTTTTGCACCCTTTTTTTTAAAGCCTAGCCAGGCTCATGGGCCCGGTTTCCCGGTTTCAATGGCTTATGTGTTCCCCAGCTGGACAGGACGCCAGTGCATCGCAGCGTTACACATTTTTGCCAGCTGAGTGGACTGAAGCAACGTGAAATGAAGTGTTTTGCTCAAGAACACAACGCGTCGCCCGGTCCAGGAATCGAAACCACAATCTTACGATCATAATGCTGACACCCTAAACACTAAGCCACGCGCCTCCACCCATTCCATGTGTAGATGTTTTAAATATTGAAAAATGCAATTCAATTTAGTCAACTTTGCCTTTCATTCTTCCGGAGTCGATTAAATAAATTACTTGTCCATGAATGTGGATTGACGGAATGGCGTTAAAGGTTTAACTGAATATTTTATATAACACTAGCAGTATCGCCCGGCGTTGCTCGGGTTTGTAAGGGAAATAACTATATAAGCATTTTTAGAGAGTTATAGCCAAAAAATAGCAAAACATGCATTAAAAATGGAAAACAAATGATGGTAAATTTTTATTTAAAATCGTTGACTTATCGTAGACATTTTTAGAGAGTTACTTCCCTTATATGATAGCGAAAAAATGCATTAAAATGGAAAAAATGATGGTAATTTTTTTTTTAAATCGTAGACTCATCGTAGACGCGCGCTAATAACCAGAAGGGCTCGATATGAATCACGACTATAAGATACCCGGTTTTGGTTAAACTGCACCGCAAAATGTGGGAGTAGTTAGGAATCTAAATCGTAGGAGACAGACACACAACTTCTCTTTTATATATAAAGATATTCCGGCCATTTACCTCCTGTGTTAGCTCGCGACAACAGTGACGTGAGGCTGCATTGGTCATTGCGTGGAGAGAGTGAAACTAAGGACATGGGAAATTTTAGTCTTTCAGAAAAAGAAAATTCGCGGGCGTGTGTCTCAGAGTAGGATTCGTCGGGTACAGATAAACGGTTATCCATAAAAATGCAAACTTTGGAAGTGTGATTAACGTAAGAAACGATTCAATGATGACCAAAGTAAGAAAGAAAAAAATGCTTCTTATTTTAAGATAAAGATTTATACTTACATTGTACGGATACTTTAATCTGTCTGCTGACTGTAGGTGGTACACCGTTAAAAGCAACACATTCATAAATATCATCACAATACCGAGAGATATTGCGAATTTTTAACACTTCTCCACTCATACCGATTTCTGCAAAAGAAAAAAAAAATACAATGTTAACACATTTATATTTTAGATTAAAATAATAATGACAATGATAATACGCACTTAATAAATATATAAATAAATAAATAAATTATGGAACACATAAATAAATGCTTTGAAAGCGTGAGATTCTTGGGTCGTCTGTAAATACTGCATATCTAAATATTTACCTGTTCTTTAATTCAGAAAGTTTTCGGGTCGTTTAGAAATGTCAATATTTAGAAAGGATGAAATAAACTATCCGAATTATGTCAGAAAGTTGAGTTAATGTATATAAAACCATTAATTAATCAATCAGTTAATTAAAAAATTAATCAATCAATCAATTATTTATTATTATTATTATTATTATTATTATTATTATTATTATTATTATTATTATTATTATTATTATCCAAGCTGGCAGAAACATTAGGATGCCGGGCAAAAATGTTTCGCGGTATTTCGTGCTACCTTACGTATTGACTTCAAATTCCGCCGAGTCAACTTAGCATTTCATCCTTTCGGATTCGATAAAATAATTACTAGTTGAGCACTGGGGCTGATGTTATCGACTTAACCTCACAACTTGCTGCCCTCTACCAAAATTTGAAAACATTATTAACATTGTTCTTGTTATTGTTTTTGTTGTTGTTGTTATTATTATTATTATTCAGTAGTTTTATTTTTTTTGGCGTGCTTTCACTTCACTACCGAGCGCAGCTCTGTGTGCCTTGGGTATGTGCTGTGATTTGTTGTGATGCTCTGATGGTTATTGTATGGAAAGTGTTCTGCGTAGGATGTGTGCAGTGCCTAGTAGTGCAATTTTCTGTATGTTATATGTGTTTGTAAGTCCTGGTGTTTTTGTTATGTATTTGTCTGAATATTTTTTTATCATGCCTAATGCACCTACTATGATAGGAATTGTTTCTGTTTTCAGGTTCCACATTCTAGTTACCTCTATTTCCAGGTCTTTGTATTTTGAGAGTTTCTCCATTTCTTTTAGAGACACGTTGTCATCTGCCGGTATTGATACATCAATTAGAAAGCATTTTTTCTTCATGATCTCTGACAACTATATCTGGTCTGTTGGCCTTAATTTCTCTATCTGTGTGTATCGGCATATCCCAGAGTATGGTTGCTTTCTCGTTTTCTGTGACCTTTTCTGGTGTGTGCCTATACCATCTTTTTTCTGTTGTTATTCCATAATGTTGGCATAGCTTCCAATGTATGTAGGTTCCAACTCTGTCATGTCTGTGAATATATTCTTTCTTAGCCAGGACTGGGCAGCTAGAGATAATATGATTTATTGTTTCTTGTCCATCTCTACATATTCTGCAGTTACTTGTAATATTTCTTTTCATTACATGTTTTTGGTAATTTCTGGTGGGGAGGCTTTGGTCTTGTGCTGCAATTAAAAATCCCTCTGTTTCTGCTTTGAGTCCTGAGCTTCTCAACCATTGCTGAGATTTTTCTTTGTCTATTTCTTTTGCGTTTAGTTTAGTGCAGTATTTACCATGAAGGGACTTTTCTTGCCATCGTTTTATCATGGCTCGTTGCTGTTCTATTTTTAGTTTGGATTTCATTTGTTTTATAGCTTTTGTTGTGTCTTCATCATCTTCTTCTTCTTTGTGTTTATTAGGTGGTATGATTTCTTGTTTGTATTTGTCAGCTTCCTTAAATACTGAGAACAGTTTTTTGTTTTGCTCGTGTTTTGCTGCTATCTGGATCAATTTTCCTTCCTTCTGAAGTAGGTATTTTTGCAGTCCTATGGTGGTTATTTTATAGTAGTTTTCCAGCTGTATAAGGCCTCTACCACCTTCTATACGTTGTATATATAGTCTTTCTATGTCAGATTTTGGGTGATGCATCCTAGATCCTGTCAGTATTTTTCTTGTTTTCCTATCTATTTTGGACAGTTCATTTCGTGTCCAGTTAAGGATATTGTAGCTGTAACTTATAACTGGGACAGCTAAAGTGTTGATACCTATTATCTTGTTTTTAGCATTGAGCTCTGTTTTTAGTATTGATCTAACTCGTCTATAATATTCTTTTTTATTTTCTCTTTCATTTGTGTGTGTTGTGTCTTATCTAGTTCATGGATTCCTAAGTATTTGTAAGTTTGGCTTTGGTCTAATTCTTTTATTTCATTGGTTTTATCTAGTGTGATGTTGTTACTCTTAACTAGTTTTCCTCTTTTCATGGTTACTTTGGCGCATTTTTCTAATCCAAATTTCATATCTATTTCTTTGGTAAATCCATGAACTGTCTTTAATAGTGTTTCCAGCTGTTTGTCATTTGCAGCGTATAGTTTTAGGTCATCCATATATAAAAGGTGGCTGATCGTTTTGCCGTAACATTTATATCCGCATCCAGTTCTATTTAGCATATCAGATAGAGGTGACAGTGCCAAGCAGAAAAGGAGTGGAGAGAGCGTGTCTCCCTGGAATATTCCTCTTCTAATGGGGATGTCTTTGGTTTTCATGAGTCCCTCTTTTGTTTGGAGGTGTAGGACTGTTTGCCATTTATTCATAGAGTGCTCTATGAATTTTATGATTGTTGGTGCTACTTTGTTAATGGCTAGTGTTTCGAGGATCCATGTGTGGGGGATGCTATCAAACGCCTTTTTGTAGTCAATCCAGGCCATACTGAGGCCTTTCTTCTTTCTGTGGCTGTCTTCAGTTACGGCTTTATTAATCATTAGTTGATCTTTACAGCCATATGAGCCCTTGCGGCATCCTTTCTGCTCTTCTGGGAACAGTTTGTTTTCGTCCATGTGCTTGTTCAGCCTTTGTGATATCACTGCAGTAAATGCCTTGAACATAGTAGGGAGGCAGGTTATTGGTCTGTAGTTTTCTGGTTTTGTTGTTTCATTTGATTTGGGAATTAAGATGGTTTTCCCCTTCGCGAGCCATTCAGGCATTGTCTCTGGCTCTGCTAGTATGCTGTTAAAGTTTTCAGCCAGCATTTTGTGCATTCCTGTTAGATATTTCAACCAGAAGTTGGGGATCTTGTTATGCCCAGGTGCCTTCCAGTTGCTTAGTTTTTGCAGTGCCTGGGTGACCTCTTCAGTTGTTATGGGGGTCCAAAGTTGTTCAGATGCCGAGTTTGTTATTTTCATACTCCTTTTTTTTGGCTGTTCGTTCGCCGACCATATTTCTTTCCAGAATTCTTCCAATTCTTCTGCCGTTGGTGCTGCAGTGACTTCTACTTTATTTTTGCCCAGTTCTTGGTAGAACTTTTTAGAGTCGGAGTTGAACTTTTTGTTCTGTTCAAAGAAGCGTTGGCGTTTCTCGTACCGGCGGATCCTTTGAGCTTTGGCAAGGATATTTTGCTTCAGCTTTTCTTTTATCTCCGGCAAATCTTTTTCTGTGATGTTATATTTGCGGAGCATTTTTGTTCTCTTTTTGTTGCTCAGTAGCGTTGCTTGTTTGCTGATTTCATTAAGAATCGACAGGTCTTTTCTAATTTTTATTATTATTATTATTATTATTATTATTATTATTATTATTATTACACTTTGCGTGTATAATAAAGCAACGTATTGTAATCACTCATCTTTGTCTGTGTGTTTGCAAAATAACTGAAAAATGGCTGAACGGTTTTTCACCAAATTTAGCAAAAATACTTATTGGGTGAGTGGCTCGAAATGAGATGAAAATTTTGTTTGATTATCTTCAAAGATACGTAAATGCAAACATAGATATGCGACTCTTTATGTGTGTATAGAGATGAATTCGAGGGTTTCGTTTATTTACGAGTTGGCTTCTTAATTTCACAGCAGTATAAATACCTATAATGCTGATACTTAAAACAAAAAATATCTTTTAAATAAAAAGAAAATCGAAATTACAAATTTCCCGATAAGCAAGTTTAGTCAAATTCTAACAAAGCTTAATTTAGTTCAATTAAAAAACATACGTAAGTACCGCGTCGTAAGCCACACTGCAATCTGCCAAAAAGCTATCTGCGCTTAGAGTATGCATCACCCCACCGATGCCTTTTTCATCATCATCATCATCATCATCATCATCATCAGTTTTATTATTATTATTATTATTATTATTATTATTATTATTATTATTATTATTATTATTATTATTGAGTGAGAGAGCAGTGCATGCCATCAAAGTTACACTGGGGTAAAATATACGAAGCCCAGCATACTCATCATGTCTATACGTCTGATAAGGGTACACTAGACACATGCATCACAGCCATATGTCCGCGACATGGTGATCTCATATCAAGATAAACAGCACATGACCTTGCAGGTGGGGCCCAGTTAGAATTTTTTTCTGGTCGAGTAACCCATCCCGCTCAAAAGGTCCCTGAATAAGGGTTGTTTAAGGATGTTGAACGAAATACCTGTTTCCAGAAGTGAATTATTCAGACCCTAAAGAATCCCTCTCAACACATGGCTATGATGCTCTCCAACTACTTCTGCTCGTGATCAGAGATGCACATATCGTCAGCCACTTAGGGACATGCTCAACTTGTTATGGTCAAACAACCCAGAAGCAAATCTGTGGTATTGAACAGAATATTTGCTGTAGCCCATCTTTTATACCAAGACAAAACGATGTACAAGATAACACTTTCAATCAGTTAAGACAAGAAGCCATGAGAGCCACTGCCTGGTACTACATCAGGACATCTATTATTATTATTATTATTATTATTATTATTATTATTGAGTGAACGAGCAGTGCATACCATCAAAGTGACACTGGGGTAAAATATACAAAGCCTTGTATACCCATCATGACTACCCGTCTGATAAGGGTACACTAGGCACATGCATCACAACCATATGTGCGCGACATGGTGATCTCATATCAAGATAAACAGCACGTGACCTTGCAGGTGGGGCCCAGTTAGAATTTTCTTCTGATCGAATAACTCATCCCGCTCAAAAGGTCCCTGAATAAGGGTTGTTTAAGGATGTTGAACGAACCACCTATGTTTCCAGAGGTGAATTATTCAAACCCCAAAGATTCCCTCTCAACACATGGCTATGATGCTCCTCCACTACTTCTGCTCGTGATCAGAGATGCACATATCGTCAGCCACTAAGGGACATGCTCAACTGGTTAAGGTCAAACAACTGACAAGCAAATCTGTGGTATTGAGCAGAATATTTGCTGTAGCCCTATTATTATTATTATTATTATTATTATTATTATTATTATTATTATTATTATTATTATTATTATTATTATTATCATCCTCATCATCATTATGCGAGCTGGTAGTATCGTTAGCATGCTTGACAAAAAAGCTTAGTGTCATTTCTCCCGACATTACATCTGAGTTCCGATGCCGCCGTAGTCGACTTTGTCTTCCATTCTTTGGGGGTCGAAAAAAATAAATATCAGTTGAGCAGTGAGGTCAATGTAATTGACTATCCCCTTTAACTCAAAACTTTCAAACTCTGTGACTATAGTACAAAAAATTATGACTAATATTTTGCATAACCAAAATACCTTGTTTAATCTCCAATAATTCAATTCTATCTTAATATTTTATTCCGTTTCAATTTCTCAACCGATTGTTATCGATATCGATATAGATATTCAAAACGATATTCGTGCCTGTTTTCTCAGTTTTCGGCTGAAAGTGTTTGCTTAATATCTTTAAATGTATCACTTTACTTTGAAACTAAAAAAAATGCTGTTTCCTAATAAAAATCTTACAATCTTTATATCACATAAGTTTGAAAAATTAGTGCTGTCGAACTGTAAAAACATAATGTAAAGTAACCTGTGAAACAGCCATTCATGCACTCGTATTCTTTTCGTAAGTTTTGATATCACTACATTGAGATTTATTGCATGAAATTTTCTTCAATGCTTCATTTTTGTGTCAGTCAAGCGACGATGTCAAAATATTCTGATATCATCACATCTTTCATCAACAACGAGCAATATATTATTTTTTTCTAGTGTAGAAAAATCATTGCTAAATGAATTATATAAAAATAAGATGATACTTATGGCGGACCCATTTTGATACATATGATATTCACACACATTCTCGTAGCCGTTGAGTAATCAAAAAGTAGGCACTAGTATATTTGCCAATAAAGTGGGCATATCAAGAGGTTAAGGCATATTTGTGCTCTACTCAACATTTTATTGGCTGAATTCAAATATATAGAGTATTATAAATTCATTTCAACCGACCTTACCAATTTGTTTTGCATACAAGTTGTGATAACCTAAGACGGCACCTGTCAGAGCAGTAGGCGTTGAAATAATGGAAATCATACATTTGTATCACATTTTTCCACGTTTTCTACTACCGCTCTGCAGTGCAACATATTGGCATTTACCTTCTCGGCTACATGTTCTTAATTTCCCCCTTCGGATTTTATGCTATCAGAATAAACTTTTCCATTGACTTCTTTTTCATGAACACATGCCTCACATAAAACGTTCGCTTTTTGCGCCAATTCGCACGTTTCCGGAAAATTCTCTTTTATTCATTAATCATAACACGCTTTTCAATTACAGAAACGCTCACGTGCACTCAAACACTCATCGATGTTCTCAGTGCATATGCGTTCAACCACTGAAAACCACTCTACCCCATTTCTCTGACACATATATTCAAAAACAAAAACATGCTCACATACACACACTTTCTTTATACCGACCTAGCAATCAAACACATACCGACATCACCCTTACTTTACATTAATGTCAGCAATTTACAGATTTACAAAACCCACACAAAGATATATAACCTAAATCACACAATTACATTCCCCACTTTATACCTGCTACAAAGCACAGGCATACTAATGCAAACACCTAAAGCCCTGCTCCTATCTTTTAAGTCCACTTCATTCAAGAGTATTCCCATTGACATGTAAACCCATCACAATTCTACTTTTCTCCCAAATATTTAAACATAGTTTTACACATATATTCCTCCCCTTCCCTCTCTCCTATTGCTTTCTCTTCCTCTTCTTTTCTGTCTGAACAGGAGTTAGAGTCCAAAATGTCAAAGATACTTCATTTTTCTTTCACGAGTTAAACCAATATCTTTTCATCATCCTTTGTTTTCTCCCGCATTGCTGTCCCTGTATTGTGTTTAATCATTTTCAATTTATATATATATATAAATATATTAGTATAAACTGCAGTGTGCAATGTTTCACCAAAAAAGGAGAATTACAAATGTCACTAAATGCGACTAGGGTGTTAAGAAACATCTACATTGCTAGAACACATTAGGGAATCGCTAAATCATCCAATGATTTGGACGACGAAAATATAGATACTAACGTCGAAGCGAGACCGGAAGTAGCCGAAGACGATCTGTTTTAACTGATGACGCAACGGAAATTGCCGAAACTGACGCGTCATTATTAAGAATTCTCGATTAGCACTTTTCAGATGATTATGGTCCCTGTGCGTGTATATGCTTTCATTAATGTGTATTAACTACGCATTAGAGCGGTTTACTTAGATAACATAGATTGGTTTCGGCCATTATCGGCCCAGGCCATGACTAGCTCAATACCACTACATGGAAAAGTATTTTACTTAATTATTTCGGGACACCATGGACCAGTAAAGCAAAGAGTTGTTGCTGGTTGAAACGTATCCAGATGTAGGTGGTTTATCCGGTATTTCCTGGAGGAATTTGTCCAGGTACAGTTTGAAAGATGTGTGATCTTTTTCTACTTCAATTTTTTTCTGGATAACATTGAAAAGTGCAGGACCATTTGCAGTGAAGAAATTGTGTAGCATTGTTCTAATGTGATTTTTACTCTTAGTTCAAAAAGCCTAAAAGATGGAAACCGTTACTAAAACGAACTATTATTTTATCATTTTCTACCTTGCTTTAATTTCCTGATACAAAAATGCATACATACATACATACACACACACACACATATATATATATATATATGTGTGTGTGTGTGTGTGTGTGTGTGTGTGTGTGTGGTGTGTGTGTGTGTGTGTGTGTGTGAGTGTGTGTGTGTGTGTATAATATACACATGTATATATTCACACATACATACCCACACACATATTTATAATGTGACTAGGCTATTAAGAAACACCCACATTGCTCTAATGCTGTTCTAATGCTGCAGTTAAGACACATGTGCGTTAATTAGAACATGGGGCATTTTAGCAATTAAAACCATAGACACATCAAATGACAATTACAATTCTCCTTTTTTGTAAAACATTGCAACTTACTGTTTATAATGCATATCATTTTATAGAGAATAGCATATTACAAGTTGCAAACTCATTTCAAAATTCATATATTTCTTCAGATATATATGTATATATATATATATATATAATATATATATATATATATATATATATATATATATAATATATATATAATAAACGATTTTTATTGAATTATACTCAGAGAAAGTAAAAGACATAGTTGATAGAAATACGAAAGGAAAATGTTCCATGGTGTTTTACTTCACAAAATTTAGTTAATGTATAAGAATATTAACTACATGCTTAAGTTATCCTTTCTACTTTAGACCCATGATGAAATTTTTGTGGAGAGGCGGCAAGTCTCAATGAGTAGTTAATTTACCACCTATGAAAGGCATAATTCGAACTCAGAACGTAAAGCCGGATTAACTGCCGCTAAGTAGTTTATCCGTCGTGCTAACCATTCTGTCATCTCACCGCCGTATACCTGTTTAAATAATAACGTGTTTCTAGAAGTACCGATCAAATATAGCAACGTAATCTATTTACTAATCGACTTGTAAAAAGTCAAACATTATTCATCACCGATTTTTTGAATTGTCAGATTTTCTTTAGCTTTCTACGATCGAAATAGACTTTTATTTTACAGTTTCTAAATTATAGCAAGGTTGGTCATTCAGCTGCAAAAATATTTTAATTTGGTTATTGCAGTATGAAAAAGTATATACAACAATATATGCGTAATTTATTTTACTTATCGAAAATTATTAAACCACTATTATTTTGGTTATTCTTAGTTCTGAATTAAGTGGCATATATTAACATTTCATAGTCTAGATTAGGAATATAAAATACATCTCCTAAGAATTACTGCCTATATATTCAGACATTCATATTATAATGTGAGATTGCTTGTCACAAATACATTCTATTCATGAAAATCATAGTTGAAACACATTTGGAAATTCATAAAACTGATTTTAAACAACTGCAACGGAATACCAATAGATTATGCTTCAATTTTTATAATGTTTCTTCTCTTTCGCTTTCCACTTGACACCCTTCTGTCAGTGAACGTCTTGACATACATACACACATACATACATATATTTACATATACGTATGCCTTGTAAAGAAATTCACTTTATTCTTGAATCTTTGATGAAGCTATAGGATGACGCACAAACATTCAACAATGGATGTACTCTATTTTATAGTAAACACAGCTGTAAGCTAATGAAGTTCACGATATTTCTTATTCCCTTGTCATTTTAATTTCCTATCACCGCTCTGTACTCTACTGATGTTATGTTTTGCTCTGAAAAGCATGTACATTGAATTCTAACACCAGGTTGTTAAAATCGCTATACCAAAGCGAAATCATGATGATAATAATAATAATAATAATAATAATAATAATAATAATAATAATAATAATAATAATAATAACTACAACAACAACAATAATAATAATTTCAGTTATTTGCCACTGGGGCGAAGGAAGAGAAGGACAATAGAGAGACAGACATAGAGTGTGGGGGTTTATATATAATAATGAAATGATAAAAAGATAAAAAAATAATTAAATGTTCAAAATAAAAAGATGAAAAATAAAGTATACATGGTATACACTGGAAAAGAAGGGAAATATGCATAGCATACAAAGGTAAAAAAAAAGCCGAGGAGGATGATAGAGATGTGGCCCTCCTGATACAGGAACGCCTCTTTTTCAAGTGAAACTTGAAAAAGTCAATTTGAGCTCTACCAAAGAGGAATATATCTATCCTCA
>NC_043000.1:143225005-143232505 GCF_006345805.1 Octopus sinensis
AAATTCTTAATAGGTGTTAAATTCATATCCCACCTATTTAACAATGGGAGAAACCTAACCAACCACCATTTTGTAACAGCAGCTACTGATTCGGATATTATACTTGCATTAAAGTATTCATCTGATGATTCGTTGTGACTAAATGTCCAATTGCACTTCGAAGAACTAATGCAACGATTCTGGACAGCCACAATGGTGAAACGTACGCAGGGAACAAGTAATATAAATTTGCGTTTGTCATCATTTCACAGACAGACAAACGGACAGACAGACAGACATACAGACAGACACACACACACACACACATACACACATGCATTTTAGATACGATTACTGCCGGCAAGCACTTGTTAAGGTTAAGAGCAAAACATCACTTATGTAACGAGAAACTAAGTTGCATCACATGAAGCGATGCATCTGCACTGTGGGGTGCACTGTAATTCATTGTGTAGCTTCCCAGCCATGAGGGAGCGGTGCAGGATGCGCGGAAACGATCGTTGTGATAAATATATATATATATGCACGACCATATCAGGTTGAAAACAACGGTTCTCATCCGATCACTGAAGTAAAGCAACATTGAGCCTAGTTAGTACTGAGATGGGTGACCGTTTGGGGAACCTATTTGCTGTAAACGTCTTTCATTCCTTATATAGGCACAGGAATGGCTGTGTGGTAAGTAGCTTACTTACCAGCCACATGGTTTCGGGCTCAGTCCCACTGCTTGGCACCTCGGGCAAGTGTCTTCCACTGCAGCCTCGGGTCGACCAAAGCCTTGTCAGTGGATTTGATAGACAGAAGCTGAAAGAAACCCGTCGTATATATATATATATATGTGTGTGTGTGTGTGTGTGTGTGTGTGTGTGTGTGTGTGCGCGCGCGTGTGTGTGTGTATGTGTGTGTGTGTGTGTGTATGTTTGTGTGAGTGTTTGTCCACCATCATCGATTGACAACCGACGTCTCTGTAACTTAGCGGTTCGGCATAAGAGACCGATAGAATAAGTACTAGGCTTACAAAGAATAAGTCCGAGGGTCGATTTAAGGTGGTGCTCCAACATGGCCACAGTCAAATTATTGAAACATGTAAAACAGTAAAAGGACGAAATAATATAGATATGGTTCCTACGTTTCACGCAAAAGAATGCCGAGGAAATAGCGAAAAAGAAATAGGAGCGATACAAAATTCATTTTTGCTTCCATTGAAAGCTTGAAGTTTGGGTGTGTGTATATGTGGGCGAACGCGCATGTGTGTGAATATGCGTGTGGATGTGCATACACACATATACACACACACAGACACAAAAGATGGACGCTAGCATACTAGAAACTAATTACATATTTATATGTAATTAATTAAAATATATTAATTAAAGTTACGTTGTTAGTATTGCAAACAATAACTATCTAAATAATTATGTCTGGTTAAAAAATGAAACAAAAGCGCAAAGGTGACAACCCCAATATTAAAATTAATTTTCGATACAAAATTATAATTCTTTTTGTAATTTGAATAACGATTCTTCTATTACTACCGGTGCATATTCAATTGTCTCAATGATACTTGCGCGCCTACTTAACATTTCAATTTTCATAAAGCAGGCATAGCTGCGTGTATCCCACCCTATATATATATATATATATATATATACTCAACTAATAAGGGTGAGAAAATTGGATACTAATTTAATAGTACCATAAATTCAACACCAAGTGGCTTAGTGCATAAAAACCAGGAATACAATAAAGTTTATACGTAAATATAAGAGAGTGACCACTATGTGGTTGACTCTAGCACTAAAAATAGATCCGCTACGGAATTAATCTGCATTTTTGTTATTCTTTATTTGCCCTGTTCGTTTACGCTAATAGTTGTGCTAACTTTCATCGGAAACAATTCTTCGTGGCTGAAACCGTAGCGGATCTATTTTTAGTGCTAGAGTCGACCACATAGTGGTCACTCTGTTATATTTACGTATATATATATATATATATATATATATATATATATATATATATATGCGCGTGTGCGTGCGTGAGCATAAGTATGTACATTGGTACATTCACATATGCGGATATGTGTAAATATTCCTTTCTACCCTAGGCACAAGGCTCGGGGGAGGTGGCCAGTCAATTAGATCGACCCCAGTACGCAACCGGTTCTTAATTTATCGACCCCGACAGTATGAAAGTCAAAGTCGACCTCGGTGGAATTTGAACTCAGAATGTAAATATAGACGAAATACCTATTTCTTTACTACCCACAAGGGGCTAAACACAGAGGAGACAAACAAAGACAGGCAAACGTATTAAGTCGATTATATCGACCCCAGTGCGTAACTGGTACTTATTTAATCAACCCGGAAAAGATGAAAGACAAAGTCGACCTCAGCGGAATTTGAACTCAGAACATAAGGACAGGCGAAATACCGCTAAGCATTTCGCCCGGCGTGCTAACGTTTCTGCCAATTCGCCGCCTTTATATGTGTATATATTGTGAGGTGCACTAAGCGGCTTTGGATGAAATGTGGTTGTATGCAATCATATTTAACATGTTCATGTACACGGGCTTTCGTTCAAGATTTTTACAACACCCGTCATCCGATGTTACGCATTCTGACCCAACTAATGCCAACGGCTAGCGCCATATTGTGTATATTTAACTATCTCTCTATCCTGTATGTAGGCATATATATTGTGCTTATAGTAGAAAAGTATCTAGCTGTCTGTCAGTTTATCTGTCTCTCTGCCTGCCTGCCCGTCTGTTGTCCGTCCGTCTGTCTGTCTGTGTGTCTGTCTTTCTCTCTTCCTCTCTCCCTCTCTGTTTTTTTTTCTCTCTTTATTTATCTATCTATCTATCTATCTATCTATCTATCTATCTATCTATCTATCTATCTATCTATCTATCTATCTATCTATCTATCTATCTATCTATTTGACTATCTATCTATTTAACTATCTATCTATCTATCCATCTATCTATATATACTGACGTGTATATTGTGGTATAAGCCCTTAAACGTTCTCAGTAGATGTTTATGGAGAGACTTTTCATGGTTTTCGTATGCAAGGTAAACGAAACTAACGTATTCTACCGACTGCTCTATTGGCTGTAAAACGAAATGATTCTTAATAATCTGATGACTTACTGTCGACCAATATGTACCCCACTACACACCATGCAATTTACTACGGGGAACTCTAAGCAGTCGCTCTATCTGTTAGAAATGGTAACCAAATACCTTTTTTGTATTCCACCATACCATCTTATATCCTAAGTACTTGGTGCATCAAATATTATAATACCATATCTCTAAAAACACAGAGGGAATTGACATAACTCTGCTCGGTTATGACTAACAACAACAAAACTACTATACTACTACTACTACTACTACTACTACTACTAACCACCACCACCACTACTACTACTACTACTACTAACCACTACTACTACTACTACTACTACTACTAACCACTACTACTACTAACCACCACTACTACTACTACTACTACTACAACTAACCACCACTACTACTACTACTACTACTACTACTACTACTACTACTACTACTACTACTACGTGAAACGCTCCCCACCACTATTTTTAAAATGTGTCACTATGTAGAATTGGTCAATTGTGTCTCTGCTCAAGTAATAAGCGCTATTCATTCATTCATTCATTCAGAATAAGAAGATGCAAAAATAAATGCTGCTAATCAATGTACATCTCCTTGCAGCCTAACTAGAAAGTCAGATTAGCTAGTTTTTGGCAATAACATTAAGCTGTTAGAGTCAACATCAGTTTCAAGTCATCATTCTACTTAATCTGTCTGAATGATAAATATCAAAAGATATCAAAGCTGAAAAGACCATGATTGAAATGAGCGCAGTGCATAGCTGTGTAATTTATTATCTAAACAATTTTCTTCTTTCTTTTTTCTTCTTCGCCAGCCAGTGTATAGCCTTTGTACGTTTACTTAGTAATTCTTTAATCATTATTTATGTAAATGTAGAGAACTGTCTTTTTCGCTCATGAGGTCGTAAAAAGAGACAGAAGGATGTCTGGAGTTATCTCCCGTGCTTGTCAAAATAGTTAATTATGGAAGCACTCCGTCGGTTACGACGATGATGGTTCCGGTTGATCCGAATCAACGGAACAGCCTGCTCGTGAAATTAACGTGTAAGTGGCTGAGCACTCCACAGGCACGTGTACCCTTAACGTAGTTCTCGGGGATATTCAGCGTGACACAGAGAGTGACAAGACCGGCCCTTTGAAATACAGGTTCAACAGAAACAGGAAGTAAGAGTGAGAGAAATTCGGGGTGAAAGAGTACAGCAGGGATCACCACCATCCCCTGCCGGAGCCTCGTGGAGCTTTTAGGTGTTTTCGCTCAATAAACACTCACAACGCCCGGTCTGGGAATCGAAACCGCGATCCTATGACCGCGAGTCCGCTGCCCTAACCACTGGGCCATTGCGCCTCCACCCAAAATAGTTAAAATTAGGCGATGGCTAATATTCCTTCCCTTTCCATTACATATTCATTTCTCGCTAATTTTTTGATACTTCCAGCACTGAGTATGTTAACACTAACTTCAATATTATTGTTCATGCAGACGACGTCTATACGTATTCTATTCTCGTACCAATTTGAGCTTCCATTTCGAACAGTATTCTAGAAGTATAGTATTCTAGAAAATAGAAGTTTCTCTCTCATTCCTAACTCAGCAAGGAGGTCGATGACTGATTCTGTAATGAAGACAGTAAAACCAGAATATGTCTGAAATAATTAACTTAATTTCAGTCGTTATATGATATTAGTCTTCCTCAATGCAAAATTAGTTCTAGCCAGCCTTTTGATTTTCTCTGCATAAGGTATGACAACTCTAACTTTAGTGTTTTGTTTTTCATGCAGATAGCTTCTCTGAATAGCCATTAAACCGGTAATATACACAAACATATCTGCATTATGAACGTCATCGCATCTCAGCACTACTTAAAATACGATACCTAACCTTGGGTATTTTCCGTCTTAATCCACAACATCTCTCAAGAGTGTCCTTGGGCATTACAATCAGCTAATTGCGATATCGACCTTTACAAAGAACAAACCAATTTAGAATCAATATTTACTTAAAGCCGTACTCGTCTTGAACGAACGGACAATAAAAGAACTATTAAGAACGTTAGTACTTACACAATGCTTTACATTGTCTTTTTTTATTGTCCAGTTGTTATATGTGCTCAGTCTTTTATTGAGACTATTTTGTTTTAGATCTATCAAGCAAAATTTGATTGTATGTAGCACGCTAATTCTTATGAGAACAAAGAAAACCTATTCCATTAAATGTAGCAGGATACACACACTAAAACACACACACACACACAAACACATACACATGTATATATATATGTATATACATAAAATCATATAAATATATATATATATATATATATATATATATACATAAAATCATATAAATATATATATATATATCTATATATATAATATATATATATATAAAATCATATATATATATAAAATCATATATATAAATATATATATATGATCAAATATTCATAATCAAATACATTCTTTACCATCAAAATAAGTATCTTTTTAGTTAATGACGGTAACAATATAATTCCTTTTAGATTTCGGTTGATTTGAAGGAATAATAAGTCGAACCCATTTCTTGCCTGATGGTGTATTTTATCCACCATGGAAAACTCAGAGGTAAAGTGAGTATCGCTAAAATTTGAATTCATAACGTTCCATAATTCAGATATTTTATCCGACGCTCTTTCGATTTTGTAAATCAATCGCCTACCTATGAACAAGCCAGAAATATTAGTTAAATATTCCTTAAATTACATCGTATATTTACCAGTGTGCAATGTTTGCTAGGAAAACACAGGATGCTCACGATTCAGTTCGTTGTTTTGTTTTTCATCAAGTTTACCTTAAAGCTATATAGCAACATTGATTTTGAATTAACGACAGTCCTTGTAAGTGCTCTTTCAACGTGTTTGAATTAGTAGCTAAATGACCCCCAAACCCCACGGTAATATCTTTAATAATAGTAAAGAGCGAATACATTGTACATTGGGCTAGAAATAATGATGGTATGATTACGCGTAGAACGCGTCTGATTATCAGTCTCTGCGACTAGCAACAATATCACCTGGTATTTGAACTTCTGGTGATGCTGCTGATTTGAAGAACTGTTTGGTCGGAGGGAATACTTTTGGAAATGTCTCTTTACTTTCTATACCAGACTTGCATGAGAGATTTAAAGGAACAGTGCAAACTAATGAAACACATATTTTATTCCACTTTCCAGCTACTTACTGATGTAGGCTGTACCTATTGCATTGATTCCTATTAATATTCTGAGTCACGGCTAATTACAAGCAGGTGTCTCGACATATTTGCTCAAAATGCTAGGAAAAGCAGCCAAATCGCCATCAAATAACATCATTTAAATCTTAAAGAAAGACATTGGATGTTGTGGTGCTGGGTTCCCTGCTTATAAGGAAAAGGCTTTAGCCACATTTGAATGGTTTTGATCATAGGGTCTGTTCGACTAAAGCTGAACTGGAGCGAAATAGCAGATTAGACCCGAATAGCGATTAGACCCGAACAACCAACTCGATTCTCTACCTTATTTGCTAAATATCAAACCCTCTTCAGCACCAAGAATTAAAACAACGAAACAATGATCACAAGGAAAAGAAAAAAAAAATTGCTATTTCATAACAACATCCTTAATGCTAGGTCACTCCGACACTTAGTAGTTTAACTTGACTACACCATTATCTTGCCAACTTTAAGTTCGGCCTTTTGAAGTTGTGTTGGTTTTTCTTCGTTCAGTACAGTTGCATATTCAACTCAAAAGGCGCCGTTACTGTGCCAACTGCCTTGTAGCAATTTTAACGAAAATGCTATACGTTATGATTATTACATATAATCATAATACTGAGTCGAAGAAATTTACATTAATCTTTCACAAGAAGCAGCAGCAGCAGCAGCAGCAGTAGCAGTAGCAGTAGTAGTAGTAGTAGTAGTAGTAGTAGTAGTAGTAGTAGTGTGGTGTGTATGGAATATCTGATTGCGTTGAGTAGCAAATGTGAGTAAGCGTATATATAAACGTGTTTAATACGAGGTATATTTCTTTGAGCCTAATTTCTTAATTTAATCTTTGTATGTTATCAGCTCCCTCCGCTCACATTCTCTGCCTGTCTGTCTGTTTGTCTGTCAGTATTATCCTCCCCCCTCTCTTTCTCTCTCTCTCTCTCTCTCTCTCTCTCTCTTCATGCTACCCAATTTTGCATTCTCTGTACATACACACGTATTCGCAAACAACACATAGACGCACAGACACATTTTGTAAAAAGGATGCTTAAACTATTGAAATTTACTGCTGCATATATTTAACGTTATTAGTTATTTTGCTTTATATATGTCTTATTCAATTCGTTTCGTTTCGTTCTTTTAAA
>NC_043000.1:143240005-143247505 GCF_006345805.1 Octopus sinensis
CGTGAAAGAACATTGGTATGTGTAAGATTTTATAAGTATGTATTTACATAGGCGCAGGAGTGGCTGTGTGGTAAGTAGCTTGTTTACCACCACATGTTCCGGGTTCAGTCCATGCGTGGCACCTTGGGAAGTGTTTTCTACTATAGCCTCAGGCCGACAAAGCCGGGTGAGTGGATTTGGTAGACGGAAACTGAAAGAAGCCCGTCGTATATGATTATATAGGTATGTTGCGTGTATGTTTGGGTGTCTGTGTTTGTCTCCCAACATCGCTTGACAACTAATGCTGGTGTGTTTATGTCCCCGTCACTTAGCGGTTCGGCAAAAGAGACCGATAGAATAAGTACTGGGCTTACAAAGAATAAGTCCCGGGGCCGAGTTGCTTGACTAAAGGCGGTGCTCCAGCATGGCCGCAGTCAAAATGACTGAAACAAGTAAAAGAAAAAATATGTGAATGAGCCACTATGACAAAAATAAATAAATAAAAGGGTCCAGTGACGCCAGTAGCACGAAAATCTAACAGTAAAGTCGTCGGGTTCCATGTCAATTCTCTGCACGTTTCTTTGGGGGTTATATTGCAATAAAACAAACCAGCTCAGCAAATTAATTTCGATTGCTATAGTGTAAATAATTTGTCTGACTTAATGAAATAAATCTCAATAGGAAACAACATAGATGGCGCATATACATTATCGTCACTGCATCCCTCTAAATTCATCAGGTCTAAATCACTAATTAATGTCTAACTGCAGTCATTGCCACAGACATAAGTGAACAATTGGAGATTGATTGGTGATGTTTGTAGACGGCGGGAATTGAAGACATTTCATTGGGAAGTTATAAACAACTAGGCACCGAGCCAAATATATCTTTTACAGGAAATACAAAGAGGATGAAAGTTTACCCGAATCTTTTGAAAACCTAAAAACTTTATCTCAAAATAATTAAACATAACTACATCACCTTTTATCCAATACAGACCGTGTCAAAAATTATTTGCACTGGACATATTCTATTTCTGGTAAGAAGATTGTAGTTCACGAATTACTTATTCGATGCTCTACTGTTGGTTCATAGTTTCTTATTCCTTCTCTCTTCCTCACTTACACATAGATATTTTCATCTATTTGCAAATATACACCTAATGACCCTTCCCCTTTCTCTATAATTCTCACTTTATATATAATATATAATATATAATACATATATATATAATAGATAGTACATATATACGTGTGTTGTATTATAGTATCATATATATATATATATATACTATATCTATATATTATATATATATATATATATATATATATATACTTTATTTAAAGCAGCGGAAAAATTCAACAAAACCTGTTACTCTGAGTTTCACGTTGCCGTTCGACGAACGGCAACGTGAAAACTCAGAGTAAAAGGTTTTGTTGAATTTTCTGCTGCTTTAAATAAACCATATTACTCTACCACTGGTATTTGAGTAATCTTTTTCCACCTTGTTTCACATTTATGTGTTTACTCCGGTTATATATATATATATATATATATATATATATATATATATATATATAAAGTGTGTGTGTGTGTGAATGTACGCGTGCGCGTGTGTGGGTGTATATATGAATATATGTATATATGAATGTATACATATGTATGTTATATGTATATATATACACATATATATATAGGGAGAATTCACAAAAAAAAACAAAGGCGAAGACAGGTGGTGTACAAAACAAACAGATGTATTAGTATAACATACATATACAGTCCACAAAGTGCTCAAAAGATTCAGACATCCGATGTCATTGCAGGGAATCGATTCTACAAGGCAGAGAAAGTCTATAAGAGGGATCAAGTTGAGCGAGTATAGAGGCAATTATGCGGATAAACAAATTAGATGCGTTAAATGTATTAGATACATATGTAACATATTAAATATTAAATAGTTTGTGTGTGAAATACAAAATCTGTATATACTAGCAAGGATAAAATGCTCGGGATAAAATGGCATAATTTTTTTCATTTTATTTGTTTCAGTCATATGAATGCGGCCATGCTGGAGCACGGCCGTTGCTCGAACAAATCCACCACAAGATTTATTCTTTGCAAGCCTAGCACTTAATTTATGAGAGTCTTTTGCCGAGTCGCTAAGTTATGGGAACGTAAGCACAGCAACATAGGTTGTCAAGCAATTGTGGGGGTACAAACAGACACAAACCAACACACACACACACACACACACACACACACACACACACCACACACACACACCACACACACACACACACACACAAACACACACACAAACACACACAGAGACAGACTTACACACACATACACACACACAAATATACGCAGAATGGTATACATATAGAAGTCATTTGACGACGCCCTTTTTTTTGTAATTGGCTATCCTGTTGCAGGTTCAATCCGAGGAATGTTGAAATAATACCCATCATATCCATTCCACAGAATAAAATTACACTGGAGAGCATCATAAGAAGGACAAGTCTGTGAAACACGTTTAAGTTTGCTATCTTGAACTCGAATGAGAATATCATGATTTTCATGGGGATCACCAACCATAAGGATGGCTACTTCATTAGATGTGGTCCCATTAAAACAGCGTAAAATGTTCCTTACTATAGTGTACTGTAGACGTAACGAACGCAGAAATACATACACACACACACATACACAAACACAGACACACACACACTGAGTCATAGAATTGATAATATTGAAAACAGAAAAACGTACACACACAAAGTTGAAGCGAAACGAAATGCAGCCAATACAGGTGCTCTTGGTCTGAAGCATTTGTCTTATGAAGAAAGGCTGAAGACGTACGACCTTTATTCTCTAGAAAAATGACGACGCCGTGGTGATCTCATTCTCGCTCACAACATCATAATCGGAAAGAGTAACCTCTTGAAAGAGCTGTTCTTCACTCCTGCTCCAGAGCGTCGGCCGCGGGGTCACTCCGAAAAGTTCTATCTGCGACGATTTCATCTCAATCGAAGGAGAGGGGCTTTCTCCGTCCGGGTGGCGGATCCGTGGAATAGTTGCCGGACGAGATAGTGAAAGATGCCGACGACCGCTCGGTTTCAAAGTCTCTCTTGACAGGAAGAAATGCCTGACCTGAACTCTTTGAATGAACACCATCCTGTACATAAATCCATGTCCCCCTACATGGCCTTGCTTTTTGCTTTTTGAGCCCAAAAATTAACTACTAACTAAAACATACTTTCTGTAGCATAGTTATGCTATATAAAAAGGGAAAGTCACCAATTTAGCAAAAGTTATTATGCTTCACCAATGTAAGTCAACATTTATTTCGAACACGTACTAAATTTTATAAAATTCACGACTGAATGAATGTCACGATAGAGAAAGTGAAAATCCTAGAAAATTCAGAAGGCATAATTCAGTTTTACATATAAAAATAATTTATTTTAGAATTTTGAAACGAATGCTGAACAAAGTGAATAAAAAGGAAGCTGTTTTTGAACTATAAAACATTATAGACTGTAGAATAAATACCGAGTAACGCAGTAAAAAGTTTGCGTGAAGTTGATACTCACAGTGATGGAGAATACAAGGACCTTTAAAAAAGCATTATCTTGAAATAGGTGAGAAGGAGTGGAATAACATTTCTGTAATTATATTGAAGGAGCCGCTGTGGCTTTCTACTTCGTCAAGTTTCCGAATTTGCTATAATATCCAGAATAATATCTTTTTTAAGATATATTTGCGGGTATTGTGAAAGATGTTAAATCAGGCAAATCTTCATGTTGGTAGTACTTGAAAGCGAACGTTGTAGTTTGTTTGAAGTCCAGCTGCAAGTAAAAGTTCAATTATCCGCGCGTTCCCTGTTGAAGGAGGGAAGTACACACTCCTACATTAACGCCCACGTGAAGCCTATCTCTGTCCCTGTGCGTGTCTGTCTCTGTCTTTAGATGCGTGTGTGTGCGTGCGTATGTGTGTGCGTGCGTGTGGGTGTGGGTGTCAGTCGTCACAAAAATATATGTACACTGACAGACACATACACTGTCACACACATACATGTCAGTCATCGGCCTAACGTAGGTAACGAACGTGCGAACACGCATATAGAAAGCGTGACGTCATCGTCATTATGGTGGTGGTATAAAATGTCGATAGGTGACGAAAAGAAAAATGATAGTGTTAAATTTTTGTAATGCAAATATGTGAATGAAAATACAGTTTAGTTGGTAGCTAAAAGCTTACTGAATTAGTTTGATACCCCTTACGTGAAAATCGACAGCTCGATTTTTGAATGCATAAGGAACATACGTACACACACACACAAACATATAAACTCTATTTTATAGTTATAGGTGTATATAAACAAAACGAGAGAAAGCAAAATGTAGAGATTTCATATAATGAATTTGTAAATATAAACGTGTAGATATTTATATCAATGGGTCCAACTTACACTGGGTACAAACGACAGAAAAAAAATTAAAAGTGTGCAAGAAAGGCGCTATAAGCCCAACAGCTGTTTCAGGGGACTCGGAGATTGTAATGATGTTGGTAGATGTAGTTCATCACAATATGCGACAATGATTGCAGTTAACATTGGCTTGGATGAGCCTCCATCATCAGGGTATATTTCAGATCTTAATTGGACTTATAACACCTGTTTTCCCCCCTTTAATTCTCTCTCACGTTTTCACTCTGTTAAGTTGGCCCTATTAATATAAATATAATATATATATATTAATAATATATATATATATATATATAATATATATATAATATATATATATATATATATGTTTATACTTTAAAATTCATCATCTGAAAGTCTACACATTTTGCTTTCTCTCGTTTTGCATCATATTTTGTTTTTCGCACCCAAACTACTACATGTATTATATTTAATATATTTAATGTATCTAATTTGTTTATCCGTATAATTACCCCCTCTCTCTCTGTATATATATATAATATATATATATATATATATATATATATAGATGTACACATATATGCATACATTTGCGCAAACATACGTATAATTTTAATCAACAAAGGGAACAGTCAATATATTGAATATTGGTAAGTACCCGTGTCAGCTCACATTACTGGTAGTTCCAACGCCACTTAATGCACCACAAGGTAGCTAAAATGATTTTCACCAGACTCATCTCTGCTTCATTTGATATATCAATTACCTTGGTTACAAATGAAATATCTCATACACCACTTCTGTTACGAATATTCTGAGGAGATTCTAAATATGATGCATGGTAGGTTAATTGTAGATGAGACCAAATAAAAATTCTGTCTTTTGATACTTGAATTGTTGAAATAAATATTTTTGAAACTACAGATAAATGTCGATGATGTGTAATCTTTATTATAGTGTTTTATAGTAAAGATTCATCGCAAAAAAAAAACAACAAAAAGAACGGGAAATAATGGTAACAGCGAAAAAGGATATCAAAGACGGATCAAAGAAAAATTAGATGATCAAAGGAAAGGAATAAATAAACATCTTTCGCTATAATTATTAAATGGAAGTTCTGAAGCTCTCCACACTATGCCCAGACCGGCTGAATATATAGTCTCATTTAAGGTAATCGCAAGTAGTTTCTTAAAATAATGTTAGACTTAAAAAGGAAAGTTGTGTGAATTCCTGTTAAATTCTATTTCTGAAGGTTCTTAGGATGCATGTTGTTCAAATTACAAAAAAGTTGGAGTTTTGAGCTCCAGAGCAGAGTTATCTCAGGTGCTACACTAAACTCTGCCGTTCACTGTCCTAAATGGTGTCCCCACTTTTTTGCATTTGTGTTGCATAACATTCTTGATGTATCAAGTTCTGCAAAAGGTAGACAACCTTAAATTGTAATGATGACATACGTATCTGTATCCATGCAAATATATTTCCATATAATGTTTTGCATAATACTATTTATAATAATTATGTACACTTAACCGTATTTACTAAAACAGTTCTATCTCAGATAATACAAATCTGTCGATATCTCTTACGTGATAGCACGTACGTTTTTCAGTGCGATTAAATCATAAGCAGTTGTCCGTAAATGTCATGACAGTATTATCTACAGAGGAGACATGACGTTGTAGCTAGGACACTCTATAATGAAATCTGTCCGAAGGATAATCCCGAGGACAAAGAAATAAAATCCCACAATATGGTAGACGTCATAGCCACTCATAATGAATAGAAATACTGGTGGAATGTACCAGTGAAGGCCTCGATAAAATGTAAGCACAACAGACCTGATATAAGGATTTGGGATAGAGAAGAGATATTGTGCACGGTTGTGGAAATTAGCTGCCCAGCGGATGTTAACACAAAGCTGAAGATTGGTGAAAAAGGGAGCACCTATGCTGAAATATGTATATATATATGTGTGTGTGTGTGTGTGTGTGTATCGCGGCTGTGTGGTAAGATGCTTGCTTCCCAACTACATGGTTCCAGTTTGAGTTCCGCAGCGTGGCACCTTGGGTAAGTGTTCTCTGCTATAGCCTCAGGCCTACCAAAGCCTTGTGAGGGGATTTGGTAAACGGAAACTGGAAGAATCCCTTCGTCTCTCTCTCTCTCTCTCTCACTCTCTCTCTCTCTCTCTCTCTATATATATATATATATGTATATATATATATATATATATATATTATAATATATTGTATATATGTATTTGTGTGTCTGTGTTTGTCCTCCCACCATCGCTTGATAGTCGATGTTGGTGTGTTTACGTCTCGGTAACTTAGCGGTTCGGCAAGAAGTAGCGTTAGACTAATTACTAGGCTTACAAAGTATAAGTCCTGGGGTCGATATGTTTGACTAAATGCGGTTCTCCAGCACAGCCACAGTCAAACGACTGAAACAAGTAAAGAAAATAGGGAAAAGAATAAAAGAATATATAGATTAATAAAGATTAAGAGAACAGATATTTACATATCCAGGTTATTTTATACAGATAATCACATCTTTCCATGTCAGTACCTACACGTGTTTCCGCTGCAACACAGTGTATACGGCAAATTAAGCGTCTTGATGTGAATTTGTGGGTTAATTACTGGTGCTGCTTCAACAGGTTAAAAATCAACCATATATATATATAATATATACACACACATATAAATAAATAAATAAATATATATATATATATATATATATATATATATAGATATATTCTATCTATATATATATATATATATATATTATATATATATACATATATATATCACCGTCACCGTGACCGACCAGGCTATCAGATGTTGCTACACATCGCCTTCAAATAACGCTGGCTAAGCGAGCAGGCCAACAGAAGAGAGAATGAGAGAAATTGTGGCGAAAGAGTACAGTATATATTATATATATATATATATATATATATATATACAACATTGAGGGGTAAAATTAATTAGATTAATCAATTCACCAAGTATTCAGTATGTAAAAGGACCATTTAAGCGAATTCAAATATTACATTAATATAAAAGGGCTTA
>NC_043000.1:143255005-143262505 GCF_006345805.1 Octopus sinensis
TGGGAGCTGAAATAATGTCCCATGAATCGAAGACACTAGTTGTTTATTTGATCTGAGAGAGAGAGAGAGAGAGAGAGAGAGAGAGAGAGAGAAAGAGAGAGAGTGAAAGTGAAAGTAAATCAGCGGCCAATGCTTCATGTGGAGACTTGCTAGAATATAACGTGTAACATACAATTTAACTTTGTGCTTCAAAATCTTATTTTCTTTTGGAGAATTATTGTCGTTTAGGAAGATTGAATATTTTAATTTTCAGGTGCAGCTACGTTTCCTATGCTGCTAATTCACATGGAAAGGTATGGAGGCCACTAACTTTCATCTCATTTCTACATATGCGAAGTTACATTCACCACCATCACCATCACCACTACCAACATTATCACCAATGCTGTCATCATTCGCTATTGTAATCTTGCACCACCAACGCCACCAATAACGATATCATAATTATCTACCGCTACTACTACTACTACTACTATTACTGCTGCTGCTGCTGCTGCTTAGTAATATCCATTTTGCCCGGCAGAAATTACACGCTGAAATTCATTTCTCCAATTCAAGTTTCAGCAATGCTGCAAATTTAACTCGCATCTCTCATATCGATTTCTCTATTGGGGTCATTGGATAGCTAAATTTTCCTTCTTCAAAATTGAATTATCCAGAAATATAGTTAATCAGTTGAAGTTAAAACCTATAAGTCATTTATTCTCGTTGCAAACAGAATATTATATATTCTTCGTTTGCAAATAGACGAAACTACGTGACTTTAATATGACGCTAAATCTTAATTTCATTTCTCCACTCATTTCGTTTTGCTTATTTTCTTATTAGTATTGATACTGCTACTGCCATCATCATCCTCATCCTCCACATCATCATCATCAGCATTTCGCACTATTATTTGTGAAGTTTGTTATTATTACTATTATTATCATCACAACGATTATTCTTATTCTTAGCGTCATTATTATTAATGTTTTTTTTTCTGTTTGTTGGTCGTTGATATATGTTTATTTTGCACTGTTGTCTCTTAGATAATAATAGCTATCGTTATTAATTATTTGTAAAGGGCCGAGGTCAGAGTTTTGTTTTGTTTTTTCTCCAGCGCAAAGTAGAAGGTGACTACTGGAAAGCAATATCCTGGCCTCGATTATATTTTACGAAAATATGAGTAAAACTTACTAGTTTGTCCTGGGAGAATGGTTCAACCTACCGCTTCTATTCTGAAGAGGAAACAAACAGCTGTACGCTCTTTCTCTGTATCCTAAATGCACCCCGAGTGGCTGTCCGTGCTAGAAGCTGGTTGGTAATTTATTTGTTTACTTTATATCTGTTGTTGTTGTTTTCATTCAGTTCTATATTTAAGAGATGATGAATAATGTACATTATTTACATTATTTACATTCGACAGATATTTGTCCTCATCTTGTTTGTTGTTAACACAACATTTCAACTGATATACCCTCCAGCTTTCTTCGGTTGTCTTGGGGAAATCTCGAACCTCGGTTCTCATTCGTAAGGTATTTTTCGATATTATTATTATTGTGATTGTTATTGTTGTTGTTGTTGTTGTTGTTGTTCAGGTCACTGCTTGGAATCGAACTCGGAATCTTGGGGTTAGAAGCCCGCGCTCTTAACCACTGCGCCTACAGGCATATGGCGTAGTGGTTAACCCCAAGATTCCGAGTTCGATTCCAGGCAATGACCTCAACAATAACAACAACAACAACAACAATAATAATAATAATAATAACATCGAAAAAGGCTGGAGGGTATATCAGCTGAAACGTTGTGCTAACAACAAACAAGATGAAACAAATATCCGTCGAATGTAAATAATGTAAATAGTGTAAATAATGTTGTTTTTATTGTTTATTTTTCTAATGGAAATCCTGGTAAACCAAGTCTGTCAGTAAAGACAGTTCAGCAGTGACCACCCCATATTTCTAAGGATATCTAGGATTACATTAACCAAATATACCCTTTTCTTTTTTTTAAGGTGCCAGTGTATGATAAGATGGAAATGTTGTTACTATTTCAAGTAAATTGAGCAACCAGAAAGTAATTCCTTGTTGGCAACATTTTAATAATTTTGTTTGTGTACAGCGGTCAATAATTATTTGTTTATGTTTATGGGTATGAGTGTTGGTTGTTTTGTTTGTTTGTTTATTTGTTTGTTTGTTTTGTATATGTGTGTATTGTGTGTGTGTGTATGTGTGTGTAATGTGTGTTTGAATTGTGCGTCTGTGTGCGCAGTTGTGTTCATGTATGTGTGAGCGTGTATGGTGAGAGAGAGAGAGAGAGAGAGAGAAAGAAAGATGGAGAGAAAGGAAGAGAAAGCGAGGGAGAGAGTGATAGAGGGAGATAGCGAAGGAAAGAGAGACGAAGTGAAAGAGAGAGGAGAGAGAAAAAGAGAGAGGGAGAGAGATTGTGTGTGTGTGTGTGTGTGTGCATTTACCTTTCATTGGATTATTTTCAGCACCAAGCTTTAATTCACCGTCCTTTTAAGAACTTTCTGATATCAATATCGTTATATAGCCTAACATCTATAGTAACGTTCCCAACCATTTCACAGTGTTTCCTAACAGTGGTTCACAACCCTTTTATTCAAATGGGTTTTCCCACGGACTACTTTTAATATGCTCATTGTTATGCATATATCATATCTGTATGAAATTTTGAATTTAATTCACGGAACCCCAGTACTACCTTTGCAGACCACCAGGGGTCCACGGAACTCAGGTTGGAAAGTTCTAGTTAAATGTTTTAAGTAACTTATTTACCTGCCACAAAAATATGTTCAAATTCCTCTATAGTTTACCTTTTATAAAATTACGAGCAAAACGCCCCCTCGTCCAGTGAACGGTGCTGAGTTGTCAAACATTTAAACCAAATTTTCTCAAAACAATTTGTCCGACCGTCCCATAGGCCTCCCTTTTGAGAAACACTGATTTAACCTAAATTTGAGACACCAGCAAAAGAAGAAATAAAGATAGACTTTTCTCGCGTACGCGTAGTATCGATCGTAACAGCTGATGTACTTGCGTGTACAAATGCACGTTCCCACTGCTTTATCGATCGCATTCTCACCTGGAATCGATTTTTCTAATTTTGTCAAGACTTATACATGTCCTGATACTGTCGGTATCTACATATCAAATTTGAGCGCAATCGGATGGAGGATGCCCGAGACCCTAAAAGACACACACACAGACAGACAGAACGGATTTTATATAATAGATCATCACTCAAATCCTAGATCCGACATTTTATGGCTTAGTTTGGAAGAGAGCAGAGGCAGTCAAGGTCTCTCAGACTGGATGAAAGAGAAGTTATCATCAAACATGTGGCAAAACTTAAATGCTCACAACAGAGAACACACCACTAAGACGGCCAAGGGCCAAATCGTGGTACTACACCATACAGCAATTAACTTTGCCACCCTAAATGAAGAATGATCACTCTGATTGATATCCCCAGTTAGCTCAATGATTGCTTGAGCATTAATTACTTGCCGCCTTCCTTTAGCCGTCAATGGCAGGAAGTCTTCATCTGTCTGGTGGTTTTGGCGAAATAGGTTGTGTAGTAGACATAAATGACAAGACTAAAAGTAGATACTTTCTTCTTTGACCAAGCCCTCATTAACTTTCTCCAGATTTACCTGAAAAGGAAAATGAAGATGGAGAGGGATGTGCTTCAACGCAGCAAATTTGTTTAAAAACGGATGTGAGTGGCTGGGAAGATCCGAGTTAATGGTTTTGCACATGTGCATTCAAGGAGGAGAATAAAGCGAGAGTACTTGTTCTTGTGGTGAGATTAGTTGTGGTTTAGGGGAAATTATTCGTTGTATTTTTACTGTTATTTTACTATTTATGCGTTTTTTAAGTAATCCTGTATTTTAAATTCATGTTCGTCTTCTATCAGTTTTGTAAACATTTCGTCGGTTTTAAAGAAACCTTATTATTATTGTTATTGTTATTATCATCACCATCATCATCGTCGTCGTCGTCTTTTTCGTCGTCATCATCATCCACATCATCATTATCCTGATCCTCGTCATGATCATGGAGTTAATCATGATCATCATCTTGATCATAGAGTTAATCCGTATGAATATGATAATTCACTTTTCGCTGCCCAGAGCATCTTGCTATATCTAGTCCTCCCATCACGCACACACACACACAATCATACGCAGATAATGAGATGGCGGAATCGTTAGAGCGTAAGATAAAATGCCTTGCGGTATTTGTTCCGACACTTTACGTTCTGAGAAGAAATCCCTGCACTGTCAACTTTGTTTTCATTCTTCCGGAATTGAGAAAATAGATTAGCAGCCAAGCATTGGGGTCGATTGTGTCGACTAACACACCGCTCATATTTCTGGCTTTGTGCCTATGTTAGAAACAAATGATAGAATAGAATTATTAACTATTTGGGATGAAAGTATATTTCATATGCAGTATGGATTTTGTTTCTTTGACAGAGTAAAGTAATATTTTCTTTCTTTTACGAGTTAAAAATTTCGAGAGAAAAACAAGCGTATTTCGAGCGGGCACTTTCCCTTAGACTGTAATTTATATTATTAGTTTGTCAGCCAAAGAACAAATACAAATATTTAGTGAACAAACAAGAATGGATTATTTTGGCTCTAGCATGAAATGAAGCCGGAAGTGAACTTTGATTGCTGCAACAATTCATTTGGCAGCTGCTGAAATATTGGATTTGGTGCCAGCAGCGAGAGAAGCAAGGTCACCGATGGTATGATCCATATCAGGAGAAGAGGTAACTTTGCTGATGGCTATAATTTTACAAAGAATGGCAACAAAGGAGACTGACAACAATCAGAGATGCAACAGCAGCAGCATCAACATCAAAACGAAATATCCACATGGCATGGGGATTATGGAAATTGAAGCAGTGAGATCGGAAACAATGGAAATGCAAGGATCAATAACAATGACAACAACATGCTCAGCCAACTTTACTGTGTTCTCAAGGATATCAAGAGGTGTAGGAGATTAAGTTTATCAAACTCGTGGCAAATGCATGTCAAGATTCTTGGAGGATAAAGAGAAAAAAAATGAAGTAAAAATATCATACAGAACAAAATAGACAAACTATTTGACTTCACTGCGATATTACAAGCCGACACTTTTAATGGGTATCATAAGAAATATTTAATGTGTGACATAATGATAGCGACAAAAATATCAAGAAAAAAATATTGAATAAATTACTTATTGAGAAATATGGATGATTTACGATTTCCACTCACATAATAGCCATATAAAGTGTGAGAAAGTCACAAAGGTATTCTACTATTGGACATGACGTATAGACTTACAAGTTTTGAAGTTCTGCGAGCTTATGTCTGCAGGTTATGTAAAATAGAAGGAATCAATGACTCGTCCCTTAAGGATTTAGTACTGCAAGTCTACACAAAGCCTCCAAACATTTCCCATCAACATTAAATGTGAATACAATATTAACAAAAGCTAACGATTTCAAAGCTCACAAATACTGTTCGAAATTTTGGTCACCTCACGGCGTATGTATAAGTCCTTAAACAAGCATCTAATTAGGAACATTCGTTCTCTTAACAGATGTTAAATTCCTGATTGAAGAAATAAATCGTTTCAATAGACAGTGCGCAACTGGAAGCATATAAGAAAAAAAAGTGTATCGTCTGGAGGTCAGCCAATTGACATACAGACGTGAAAAGCTAAACGTGACCATGTGTTTCTTTGTTTGTATATACACGCGCGCGTATATGTGTATGTGTTTGAAATGCCTGAAATAATAGCAGTCAATCCACCTTCAGCATTTCCCATTATTTTATTGACCTCTGAAAATGATTAACAGCCAAACCGATACTGGAACAAATACCATAAGATTAATTTTGCCCGTCGCTCTAACGATTAACGAGGGTAACTTTTTGTCCTCATTAAAAAAAAAATAATTGCATTAAATTAACTTTAATGCTGTCACAAAGCTTCACGATATACAATAGCTGTACAGTAAATTATAAGCCCCGTAATGCTACTTATTTTTTGACAGCTACCCCGGGAAGGATGGAGGGTATAATCGACCTGTACAGGATTTGAAACCGAAATTACACGTTATTTAGTGTTTCTCACACCTGACTCCTTTGTCATTGTCATTTTACTTTTGATAATACTTATTTTTTCAGCTTTCTTTCATTCCATCACTTCTTCTCAATCACATGTCGACTATCACAAGTGTCTGTTAAGCCATCATCTTTCCTCATGTCTATTTTTTTGCTTGCTTTCTGCGTTCCTTGTCTTTCTTTCTGTATTTCATTCATTTATTCCGTCTTTCCTTTTCCTATTTAATCTCTCCAGCTTTAATGCGTTTTTGCTTCCTTTCTAACTACCATTTTATCTTAGAAGAAAGTAAAGAGCCTTAACTAAGTACTGTTTGCACGCTAGGGTTTCAGTCGGTTTTCTCCCTAAGAAAAATTGTAATGATGAATCTCTATAATGGGCACAAAGCCACACATTTGTTATACAGGTTGAACTCGATCATGTCTATTCTAAAACATGACTAATATGCGGATAAGCTAAAAGTTATAGTGAGCATCAGCGTGATTTGAATTCAGAATATAAAAAGGATGGACACCAAATAGCAGCACCCTTCAACTTTAGATGTCCTCTTATCCCGTCTTCTTTGAATATACGAAGGGAAATAAATGTTCAACTGGAATTGTAAAATAGCAGTCAAATATCTTTTAGACGACATTCCACTGTCTTGGATTAAACAAAATAGAACACTTATAATAGTGTAGTCACAGACATCCCTAAAACAGAAGAGAAGCTCACGTTTGGTTTGCCATTGATCATAGGTCTGTTTGATTAGAACCAAAATGAGGATAAGCAACATAGGCTCAAGGCCTGAAATATGGGCGGTTGCGGAGTCAGTCGATTAAATCGGATCGGAGGGATAAATGTGAACTTGACTTCGGCGGCATTTAAGCACGGGCCTAAAACATCACAATAAATATAGCAATGCATTTTCTTTGACACTAACCATTCTAACAATTCACAGCCCTGCAGGCAGCAGTTTTGAGAGAAGGGGATTTGTCGATTACATCGAACCCAGTATTGACTGTTATTTCATTTTAGGGCTAGAAGGCTAAAGGGTAAACTTTGGCTTCGACCGGTATCGAACCAACAACACAAAAAACCCGACGAAATCCCGCAAGGCATTTTATCCAAAAAACATCAATAACAATTTGCTAGCCCCTTCCTTTAAAAATATGGAAGCACTCCGTCGGTTACGACGACGAGGGTTCCGGTTGATCCGAATCAACGGGACAGCCTGCTCGTGAAATTAACGTGTAAGTGGCTGAGCACTCCACAGACACGTGTACCCTTAACGTAGTTCTCGGGGATATTCAGCGTGACCCAGAGAGTGACAAGGCCGGCCCGTTGAAATACAGGTACAACAGAAACAGGAATTAAGAGTGAGAGAAAGTTGTGG
>NC_043000.1:143272505-143275005 GCF_006345805.1 Octopus sinensis
AGATCAAAGACATTTCATTCATCTTTTAAAATACTCTCGGGTCCCACATATTTCTCATGTCATTATTTCTTATCTTCAATAAAGTCGCTTATCTTGTTTATGCTATTGTTGCTGTTGTTGTTGTCGTGTACGAATTGGTGAGTTGCTAAGGGCGTGAGGGTACTCGTTTGTATGTAGATGGTAGCTATATTAATTCCGATGACAAAATAGTGGTAATGAAAATTCATTTACATGTGTGTATATGTATGTATGCATATGTACACAAGCGCGCGCACACACTTTCCTGCGATGCTTATTCATACTATCGGACAGGATAAAATATGTGTGCGTGTGTGTGACACTAGTTTTATAAACAAATTTTGCAAGTGTCGAATGTGTTTGGCATTTTGCTGGTGAGAAAGTAAATTTCGAGCGCAATAAAGCAGTAACAACAACAGAACAAGATTGAGTGTTTACTCGTATGAAACGAAAAACAGTTGCCACGAGGCAACAACGAAATTAAATTTCTTGCCTGCAGTGCTCCAGCATGGCCGCAGTAAACTGAATAAACAATTAAGTTTTGTCAGTAAACAGGTCGTAGTTTGAAAGCGACGAAAATATTTTGACACAAATTAAATTCAAATGTTGAAGTGAATGTTTGTGTTTTTAAATGGCTTATAAACACCTTCCACGCTGCAATTGTTTTTGTATATATATATATATATATATATATATATATATATATATATATATATATATATATAATAATAATATTAGGGAATAAATCCAACTTACAGGGAAAAATGAGATTTAGGATTAAATCCAATTTTCTAGTATAAATATATTATATTATATTATATTAAATTAGAGATAAAACCACTATTAGGCAAATCGAACAGTGAAAAACATAAGCCAATAAATAAAATTAATTTAAAATATAAAAGTAAAAAATAATAAATTATTTAAATAATTTAAACTTATAAATTTATATATATATACAAATATATATATATGTGCATGTATGCATATTTTTATATATATATATATATATATATATATCTATATATATATATATATATATATATATATATATATATAAAGCAAATAAGTAACAAGGATGCCAAAGTATTAGTGCATTACGGCCGTTTCAGGCGGCCCTATTTAATTGAATAATGGAATCATTACTTAAGTTTGAAATACACCACTATTTTCGGATGCATAATATAGGTTTTCAACATATAGGATACTCCATTATAATTTTTAGCTAATATTTCATCAAAACTAGAGAATAAAGAATTACATGCTGCTATTATTGTAGCAGAATGAACGTAGAGAGAAAATACCCCAACTATAATATGGTGTCTCAACTTAAGTACCTAATTTAACTGAATGTTAATTATTCCTTATACATACATACATACATACATACATACATACATACATATATATATATATATAATATATATATATATATATATATATGGTTATGTTGTCTAGGCTTTAATTATAGTTAGTCTTTATTGATATTTCTTTGTTTTAATTAGTTCATTTTTAATGTATATTAATTTAACAGTTTATGGTACGTTAAAACTTTAATAATTTATATTAGATTTTTTTATTTTTTTATTTTTATTTTTATTTTATTTTATTATGTATTTTTATTTTGCATTTGTTATATGTATTGGAGGATATATTTATATGTTTTGGGTGTTATTTAGTGGTGTTTTTATTGAGTTTTGTATGTATGTGTGAATGTTTAAGATCCCTTTGTTTTTTGTTTTTTATTTGGTATGTTGAATTGACAGATTTTATTTGGGTATTGTCTTTTATAATAAAGTACACACACCCATAACAAATATAAGTGCCCACTTCATTCGTTGTACTTGGGATTGCATGTGAGCCTCAGCATATGCACCTAACGGCCACTCCCGCCCCACATGGATAAATAAACACATACATCCCCCAAAATGGGAGTAATCCCATTCACACCAATTATATGTATACAATTATACACACTAGAATAATACATAACTAACCCAAATATACAGAACATACTAATAATCACCAACTAACCACCATCACAATTGAAACCCACACCCATACAATGACAAGACTCCCCCCATACCCTATTTACACCCACATAGTAATCCCAATATATTCATCCATACATGGACGCAAGTGCGTTAAGCACATGCACATAATTAGTACGTACAACCCCTAATACACACTAATATATACGTATCAAGCTCGACCTCCACAGCGATACGTTTACACCCACTCACACCCAGATGGGTGAATTGCACAACCAGTGAATGCTCACACACACGGGCGCGATTACATTGTTGCATATATCGAGCCAAAATAGTATGCATTTGTACATGTGAGGGGTACACGCAAATGAAGTGAGCGTGTACCCCCTGCATTTATACCCGTGCGTGAATATACACACGGAGACTACCACACAGGTACAAATTGTTTAGAAATGGGAGCCCCATCACTACACTTAATGTATACTCTCACC